>NC_080379.1:144868483-145168483 GCF_014773155.1 Arachis stenosperma | reverse complement strand
ATACTAATTTAGGAACATATATTCGTTATAATTAATCAATATTTAATGCACTATTAAACTATTTTTTAATTATCAATTAAAAATACTTTTAATCATTTTAATAATAATAATAATAATAATAATAATAATAATAATAATATATTATTATTATTATTATTATTATTATTATTATTATTATTATTATTATTATTATTATTATTGTAAGGTATTAATTATCAGATCGTAATTATTGTTATTATTATAATTATATAAAGTCAATATTTAATGCATTATTAAATTAATTATCAATAAAAAATATTAATATTAATTATTAAATTATTATATTAATGATATAATACTACTTGTCAATCATTAATATTTTTTAATTATTATTTTTAATCAAGCATAATTAGTGACGAATTGATACATACATTAACGGTGAAAAATTAATATCGATATCAATTAATAATAATAATAATAATAATAATAATAATAATAATAATAATAATAATAATAATAATAATAATCTATCTTCTATTATATAAAAATTAGGTTTCTATACTTACCGATGAAGTTGACGTAGCATGTTTTTGAGAATGTTTTCTAATTTATTTTTTTTAATTCATTAAATTCAATTCATTATGATAAATTAATTATATCAACTAATTTATTTGATTAGATATTTAAATATCACATAATTTATTATAATTTATATTAATCAATTATTATCAATTACGTTAATTCATTACTTTATAAGACGCATAACAAAATAAATAATTTATTATTTATTCTAATTGAATGTAATAAAATAATAAATACATATTAATTTAGTTAAAAAATTACTTTCTCCTGTATAATTTATTATAGATGTTTTTATATAAAATTAATAATTAAAAATTATTAAATATTATTAAATTATCAATTATATGTCAGTTTTTGGTCATCTTACTACATATACATAATTAATAACTATGACATTCAGTAGCAAAAAAAAAGATATTATAATGATATTAATAAAAAATTGAAAAAAAATATTTCAAGACAAAATATTAATGATATTATATGGATATAAGAGATTAATTTGTATAATATATATATATAAAAATATAAATATATATTAAAAATAAGTTAATCAATATATATATATATATATAAATATATAAAAATAATTAATTTAGTATTGTAAATATAATATTTTGAAATATCATAATTATCTAAAAATTCATACTTATATTTGACTTTCGTAAATAATAATAGAAAGAAAAAATATGGGAATAATGTATCTAATTTAATAGAATAAATTATTATATGAGAATTATGGTAAGAGATTATAATGTGAATAATAAATTACCTTAATGGGCCTTCTTATTCTCGAATATATAAATATCTAAAGCCTCTTAACGGTGATTCTTCATATTTTTTTAAAGGTGGTTTTTCGTTTTACCTTTTTTATTTTTTGGTCCTAAACAATTTCACAAACTATAATAATAGCTACATACGAAGTTGTTTATTTTATTCTTCGATTTTCATCACCATCTTCTCTTCTTCTTTCTTTTCTTCTTTGATTTCAGGTTTATTATTAACGTTGTTGTTTCGGCAGCACTCTAATAGAAAAGAGGTCCTTTCTTACTATTCTCAATACTTACCTAACACGTAATGATATTTACAAATTAATGTTGTGCGATAAATCAATTTTTGGTCAAGTCAATAGTCCTATTTGTGACCAATAATATGTGTGTGTGTGTGTGTGTGTGTGGTGTGTGTGTGTGTGTGTGTGTGTGTGTGTGTGTGTGTGTGTGTGTTGATAAATATCTTTCTCTCTTTCATTTTATATAATTTAATAATTAATATCAGATCGTAATTATTTTATAGATAATTATTGTAAGGCATAAAAAATTATTAAATTTTATCAATAATTATTAAGGATAAATAATTATTATAATAAATATAATGTCAATTTAAATGATATACAAATAAATCATGTTAAACATAACAATTTAAAATAGTTACTTTTGAAAGAATATAGTTTATGATATTTAATTTTTTATTATTTATTAAAAAAACATAATTACTTAACGATATTTATTTTTTAAATCCACTATGTATGTAATTTTATTTTTTTTTAACAAAATTTTACTCATGATGGTAATTCTTCTAATGGTGTAAATGCGGATAATTATATTTTTACTTTTTGATATAATCGATATATTATTAATAATGAATAGTAATTAACCTTTCATATTTTTAATCAAAGCATTTTGACGATAATTTCTATTTATAGATATTAATGGATGATTGTTTCTTTAAAAATAAAATGCATTATAATTTTAGGTTATTGCATAATTAACAATAATACTTGATTATTTCTTTAAAAATAATTTGCATTATGATTTTAGATTATTTCACAATACTAATTAATGTTCATAATATTGAATTACTCTAAATTTTTTTATGTTCTATCGTTAGTAGTTAATCCCGAATTAAAAAAGATTATATGAATTGTTGAATAGTCCAAGTATAATCGGAATTAATTTAGTTTATTTGTTTATTAATATAATTGATTGAAAACATAAATGTTAAATAAGACAAGTAAATGATTATAAAATAGAATGTTAGTAATTATTTAAAATAGATAACAAAATAAGTTATAGGGTATTATTTTATTTGAATTATTAATAATTAAAAGAATAAAAGTTCAGTAATTATTTTTAAAATAGACATTAAATTTAATCTTATGGTACTAATTTATTTGAGTTATTAATAAAATTTTATAATTTTCAGATTTATATCTACTCAATTTATGTAATTTATTTTATTCTACTTTAACAAAAAATTGAGATGTGTATTTTTAATTATTTATTTAAAAAATATAGCGAAATGAGTTATATCAGTTATAATTAATTATCGATAATAATTATTAATTAATTGATTGTATTAATTTGTAATATGAATAACGTATAATAAATGTTATGAAATTAATTTTAATAAATTAATAACTAATAAATAAAAAACTAAAAAAGACTTTTTTTATTACTTTTTAATGGCTATACGTTTTTATAATTTCACTTTCCCTTTATCTCTTTCTTTCACATTTATTTCTTTTAATTTATTGAACTAAATCAATTATACTAATTATTTATATTAACTAATTAAGTACTTTTTAATGGGTTATTATAACTGTACCTTTGGATCATAAGTTAAAAATATTATAAAAAATATTTATAAAAGTTGTTGAAAAATAAATATTTTTAAAATGTATCCTTAAGACACAAATTAACTAAATTATTTTTCAATTTCATGTGTTTGATTCATTTAATTGTATTAATTATAACTAATCAATTATATAATTTGATTTTATTAGGATAAATATTTCATCATTTAATATTTTATTTGATTCATTAAATTACATTAATCATAAATTCAAATATTTAATTTAATTAGAGTAAATATTAAATTATTTTAAATTTTGTTTGATTCATTAAACCAAATTAATTATAACATTTGATTAAGATAAATATTAAATTATGTAATAAATAATATATAAAGCAATGAAATAAATGAACTCAATTAATTCAATTTATTATCTTATTATTTTATATCCCTTTTTTCTCTTTATTTTATACTTCAGATAAAATATTTGTAATTTTTTATTTTTATTTTTTTATCTTAATTTTGTTAATATTTTTTTATGATTTTGTTTTATATTAAATTTTTTTATTTATTTTGATTAATAATTCTTAAGGATATTATTATTTTATTTAAAGATAATTTAAATTTTTTGTAATATTTTTATAAAAGTTGATTAATTGGTTTTTTAAAATATTTTTTTTAATTTTTTTAATAAGATCGTATTTTGATTTTTCTCTTTCATCCTTTGTATTAATTAATTATATTAATCTTCTATTGCAATACATTTTTATCTACTCCACACATTATTTTTTTATTTTCTTTTATTTTTTTAATTGCTCTTTTTACTTTATTTTTAATTATTTATTTTACTTTTACTTCTCATATATGGATTTATTATAATTCATCATAGGTTATTTTTTAATTTAAGTGATTTTTTGGGTTATATTTTATCATTGATGCTTTTATTTTGTTTAGTATATTTTTTTAGTCTGTGTTTAATTTAATAATCTGTAAATATCTATTGTATTATATAAAAATTAAATTTATGCACTTAATGATAAAACTGTCATGGCATGTTTCTGAAGGTGTTTTTCGATTTATTTCTTTTAACTCATTAAATTCAATTTATTATAATAAATTAATTATATCAACTAATTTATTTGATTAATTATTTAAATATCATACAATTTATTATAATTTCTATCAATCAATCAATTGTAATTCAAATTGAATGATTATTTTGTTACAAAATTATTATTTCTTAATTTATTTATGGGCAATACATATATTAATTATAATCGCAAATTAAGCTATTTTAAATTAAATAACTTATATAATGGTCATCTCATTTATTATCATAAATGCTGAATTAAATAAGTCAGTATTACTTTTGATTTAGAATCAAATGAGAATAAAACCAGAGATACTATTTTATTTGGCATTTAGGGTTTAATGAGTGTCACACTCAAATATAAATAGTGACTTCTGAATTTTGGTCTCCAACACATCAAAGTCACCTCTGTAACTCCTTTTCCGTAAAAGGAATTGCGATTCAACTCTACCAGAACAGGGATACAGAAGGTTTTTAAATAACAAGGGAATGGTCTGAATTTGCACGAATTCTAAATGTTCGAAATTACGATGTTAATTCAGTTGGTTGTCGTTACGAAAATGACTATAATCTATATGTGGCTAAGGACTAGAATTGATTAAATATTATTTAAGTAATTTATTTCTAATATTGGTATTTGATTAAATTAGTTTTAGAAAAATTTAAATTGTTCACTCAATTTATATATTACGACTATTTTTTTTGAATATATTATTTTTACATTTTTTTAATATAAAATTTATTTTTTCCTTCTGATTTTTAAGTTTATTTTCTTTCTTGGATATATGTATCACCTTTTTTTCTCATTTTATATTTCAGATTAGTAATGTACTTATTAAAAAATATATTTTAAAAAAAATGAAAAATTAAAACATCATTATTAGAAAAAAACTGTTAATATACGTATTAATGGGGTTGAAATTTAGGAAAATATATGGATATAAAAAATAAAAAATTATTGTACGATTGTAAAATAAAAAATAATTATATATATAAAATAAAATAATTATAACAAAAAATAATTAATATATGTGATTTAAATGTTTTTAATAATCGGTAACATAGAGTTTAACAAAATATAATTCATATACTTTTTTATTTATGTATATGTATAGAATTATTTATGCATATGTATATATATTAAGAAAAACTACTATAATATATATATATATATATATATATATATATATATATATATATATATATATATAACAAAATTAATATATAAGATCATAAAAAGCCCGATTTAAATTTGACAAGAACAGGCCGACTTACATAGAAATAGTTCTTATGGATAATGAGGTAAGTTGATTATTTTCCATGATTTTTTCAAGTGATACTAGGTCCAATTTATAAATATTTTTTGTTCATATTTTAAATTTATTTGATAAGTAAACCCTTGCACGAATCAAAGACAGTGCAATTTTATAGATTTATAAGTGCTAATAGCCTTTATATTTAATTTGTTTTATGGTGTGATAATAGCCAATATATTTGTTGGTAAATTTAACTATTACTATATTATTTATGATCACATTCAGTATATATGTCTGATTTATTGAAAAAAAAGTAGATTATTAAAACCGATTAATAACTATTTTAGAGTTAATCTAATTAACACTAGATTAAAAAAATAAACAAACAATGCATAGCATGATAATTTTTTATTAATCAAATTATTATAATTCAAATTAATTTAAAAAAGTAATTTAAAATTATAATTTTAATCTTATCACGTGCATGGCACGGGTAATTACACTTGTTTGATTAATTTATTAGTAATTAAAATAATAAATCTATGAATAAATCAAATCATATATATTGAACCAAATTCAAATAATGTGAATTAAGGACTAAACAAAAATATTATTTAAATTGAATTCAATAAATACAAATTAATTTTGTTAGATAATCATGGACTTTTGGTCTGTTATATATAAATGGCCACACAAAATTATAAGAATCATCATTTTTATTGTTCTTACTATTTCAACTCTTCTTTTTTTTCTTTTTTTTTTATGTATAATTTCTTTTATGTATAAATGTACTCAAAATGAGAAGGCACGGATGAGTGTTTCATTGATTGTTTGTTTGACGAATACGGTAACACGAAAATATCTCAATTTAGGTATTCTACCACTGTCAATAGAAGTTAAACCTGTAGTAATTCAAGGTGACTAATGTATTTTTTTACAGTATTTGATAGAAAAATATTTATTAAAAAGAATATACCAAATGTAATGAATTTTATTTCTCAATTATTAGATTTTTATGTCAATCTTGTGAATTCTTTGAAAATACAAGACAATAAAATAGATTGACTTTAATATCATTAGAAGCTAAATTTTTTTGTCACTATTAGAAGCTAAATTTAATTGTTCAAGTAAGCACCACTAATTATGTTAATAAAATAATTTTGTAATAATAATGTGATTTACATTTTAATTTTCTCAAATAAATTCATTTCAAAATGTAAGAATTAGACTCAATTATGCTAAAATTTTAAAGGTAATATAAAATTTCACAACAAAATTAACATTCATTAAGAAAATAAATTTATTTATGACTCTTTCCTAATTATAAATAATAATAAGACTTAGAAAAAAAATATTAACGTCATCATTTTTATTAACTAAATCATAATATTAGGTACGTAGTTGATAGTTTCATAAGTGGAAATTATTAAGTAATAACATAAAAAAATTAACAACAAACAAGCAATAAGGATTCATAAAAAATCTATTATATATTATCAATTTTATGATTAACATATGTTACAGATCATATTCTCATCTACTATTCTATTTATTATCTATTCTATTATATAAAAATTATGTTTATGCACTTAATGATGGAGTTGACGTAGCATGCTTCTAAGAGTGTTTAACAATTTATTTATTTTAACTCATTAAATAAAATTTATTACGATAAATTAACTACGTCAACTAATTGATTTGATTATATATTTAAATATCACATAATTTATGATGATTTATATCAATTTTATTTGGTAGTATTTTTTAATTTATTTTTTTAATATTCTGTTAGAGGGTAGAGAGAGAAGAGAGAAAGAGAGAGAAAAAGATTAGAGAGAGAGTGTGTGTGTTTCAAAAATGAGTGGAAAGGTTCATGTTTTGAATTTATGGCAAGTTCACTGTTGGATTTATCGGCAGATATATCTGATGATAACGCAGTATAGGTCAGCAAAATGCAGCACTCCACTAATTGGGTTTACCAGCAGAAAATTCTGCTGGTAAATTCCACTTTAAATTTTGCGTGTATTTTTTCCGTTTTTCCTTTAATGATTACTCATGAATTTACCGTTGGAAACAAAAATTTACCGGTAATTATTTGACTTGATAAATTTGACACTTAAACTATCGGTAAATTCGCTGGTAAAGTCAATGCTAATGTGCAATGTTAAATTCGATGGTATTCAGCGTTTTTCTTATAGTGCTAGCCATCTAGGCATCTCTAGCCCCTCCTATACTCTAACAAAAGTAGGGCTAATTCTTTAAAGATCCTGAAGTCGTGCCTAACCGGATGCCGTCAAAAGTGTGGTGCTATCATGGTCTAACTCCAAAATCACACATCATCATTGGACAGGTCTGCAGATGGCTCGCCCGTTGGCTGTACATCTCCCTCATCCCACCCACTATGGATCCTCCTCCTCCTATGGAGCCTCCTTACTAGTAGCGTTGTTAATGTCCCCATTTGCATGGATAGGCCTTTTAGTGTAGACTGACCTGAGAGCCTCACCCAGTGGTTCATACTGGGCGACTAACTAATCTACGGGTGAAAGAGGAAGTTATGGCTCTGGAGGTGGAGGTGCAGCTACCTCAGATGGAGGCTCAGAGACATGCACACTGTTTGGGTCGAGCTCAAGTGAAGTCACATGCACCGGATGAGTAAAAAACACATGTGCAGGTACGTCCAAGAGTAACCATGATAAAGGAAAGTCATACAGCATATCTGGATCAAAATCTTGACTATCTATGGCGTGTAGGGACGGTCTGTTACATAATATATAAAACCTAACACAAGGTATCCTACCAATAAAATAACTCCCAAAAACAGGATCTTCGTAAACAAACGGCCCATACATCTTATAAAACATGGCGCTTGTCTCCATCTGAGGGGAAAAAGAGGATAAGGGGTGAGAACTTGGGATTCTCAGCAAGGGTTTTATAGTAGTATTCTTTTTACTTTCTTTGAGATTAACAATTTATTTCTTCTCAATTCTTATAAAATGCATTTATAATCATTGATTCCAGACATATTATAGAATATCACAAAATCTCAAACAAACAAAGAAAAACATAAACACACATATAGCAGTATCATCAAAGAAATTATGCAACAAACAAATATGATGTATATCTGTTCCTATACAGGTCATGAGCTCACGTGTCAATTGATTGTCCGTGACCCGATAGCATTTTCAAAATTGGCATTAAGTACCGTCATCCTAATAGAGAAACCATCCTTCCGGTCTCAAGTGGGAGATACGTATCACTAATTCCATTGAGCCTTATCTTTCGGGTTTAAAGTGGATGTTATATATTGCCGTCCCCACTGAGCCTCATCCTTTTAGTCTCAAGTGGAAGTTTTGTATCACCGTCCCCACTGAGCCTCATGCACAATATCTCAAGTGAACATTACGTTTTACCTTCCTCACGAGATCGTGCTCAAAATCAAATTCTTTAATTCAATTTATTCTATTTTTCTCAATCATATACCTCAATATCTATTCCTCAAACCTTAAATCTTATTCCCTTAAACTTTAAACTTTAATTCCTTAAACCATAAATTCTTAAACCTCAAACCTTAATTTCTTTAAACCATAAACCTTAAACTTTAGATTTTAAACTTTGAACCTTAAACCTTAAACCTTAGAGCTTAATTTCTTAAACCTTAATTTTTTAAACTTTAAACTTTTATTCCTTAACACTTCCTTTAAATGTTTTTCTTAACTTTTAATCATTTATTCTTCTATTTTTAATCTTCAGTTCTACCTCATGAACAATATTAAAATAAACTTAAAATCAACCTCTTTCAAAGACATCTAAGACTCAACTAAAATATTCTTGAAAAATATTAATTTTTTAGGCTTATATACAACAAATAATATCATGGGATTAAACATCAAATTTATAAATTACATATTTAAAATACAATTCACACAAGCTAATTTAATTAACCCTTATCTTTTCTTAGGTTCAAAATCAATTTCCTTTTTAAAACTTCTAATACTAGTTTCTTACCTAGTTTTCAATTAAAACAAACAAGAAAATCAAGTTTCCTCTATACATTACTTCAAAGATGAAACTATTAAGGAGAATAAAAACAATAATCCTATCTCAAATTCCTACAAGAAAAATTGGTATGAGATTGAAGAGGAGGATGAGAAGATCACTTTAATCGGTTTAAAAGTTTAGTAAAAAAATTTTTAAATTTCTTTTGAAATTAGCCGAACCTAAAATTTAAAAGTATGGAAGCTTTTCTTTTGACGTGAGTTTTCTCTCTCTCTTTCTTTCAATAAAGGATTATAAGGATGAATTATATTATTAAAATATTACTTAGTAGATAATTACTAAAATTAGATATATATTAGAGTACATGTATTTACTCTATTAGAGTAAACACATTAACTATATATATATATATATATATATATATAATACTAAAAATATTATTATCTCGGTTATGAAGAATTTATTAGAATGCCCTAGCATAGCTAAATTTTCGAAGGGTGCTGACCTTAATCTATATCGATAGATTTTGGGTTTGATTATTATATTATTAAATTTATCTCGGTTTATACTAAATCAGATAAAATAATAATATAATAATAATATTATATTATTATTAGTTGAGATGTCTATTTTACTTTTAATAAAAAATTATTTCGTTGCAAAAATCTGACTGTTACATTTATACTCTTGGTTTTGTATTTTGAGTGTAATTGGAATTTGGTCTTGGGTGGAGTGTCACAAATTACTATTTTATTTGCATTTTATTAGAAATTTGATTAACATAGAGTGGTTATCTAATTTTGTAACTTTGTTATACTATATTTTTTTTTGTAAGATATTGGTATTCATTTATATTAATGGTATAAATTTTGCGCTTCCACTTGTACGTTCTATTTCTAACAGTAGTATCAGAATTTTAGATTGAGTCCTGGATCAATTTATTCAAAGATGTCATCTATAAAGTTTGAGATTCAATAGTTCGATGGTTGCATCAACTTTAGAATATGAAAAGTTTATATGATGGCAATGCTTACACAATAAAGTGTTAGGGCAGCATTTGCTGAAAAAGGAAAAATGTCTAGCAATATAAAATTATAAATGATGATGCAGAATGAAAAAATATTTATCAGAAATCTCTCTCTATCATTCATTTATCACAGGAAATCTTTTCAAAAAAAAAAAAAAAAAAAAACAGTTGCCATACTATGGACTAAGTTGGAGACATTATTTAGTGTTTTACAACGTCTTTATATGCTTCGTATGACAGAAAAAACTTCAATAAAATCACATATTGTTGAATTCATATCTTTAGTGACGGAGTTAATTAATATGAATGAGAATTTTTTTTTTTGGAGAACAATAAACTATGATATTGCTTTGTTCATTATCTTACTCATACAAGTATTTTCGTGAAATATTCATCCATAGGCGTAAACATCTAAATATTAATGAGACTAAAAAGTCATTTTTAAGTCATGAAAAAATGGAGTATGATAGGAGTGATAAACATGATTCATCGATTGCTTTGGTTAACTGAATAGATGATGGTTTCAAGTTCCAACGGCAACCAAGAAAAGCCTAAACTTATATTTAATGTTCGAGATAGAAGATACAGATATTGTCAATATGAAAGTCATCGGAAGACAAATTGTTTTATATTTCAAAAAAAATTCAAATACTTCAGTAAATATTGTTAAAAATAATAGAGATGTTCTTTAAATATTAACTAGATTGGTTGATTGTTTACAGAGATTTATTTTTGATATGTTATAGATTTATGTGCTTATATTTTATTTTAAATTAAATTATTAAAAATATTATTAAAATTGATTTTGAGGTGAAGATAATAAAAAAATAAAAATTAATTTTTATTTCTCAATGTTTTGCAAGTTGAACTAAAATCAAAGTGGAATGCCGAATGAAGATAGCTTAGTTGGAGGAACATCGTGGAATCATGGATATAGCTATGGGAATGGAATTGTAGATGAATTGAAAGCTACTTGCTTAAGACTAGTCAAAAGGATAAATGACCAGAAATCCTATTGGCTCAAAAGTATGACCAAATCAAGTTGGAACATAATCTTTCAAGAAGCTCTTTTCATTATGCTATTTCTAGTTATGATGTATTAGTTATAGATAGAGCTTGAAAGAAAATTGCAAGGTCTTCTTTTATATAGTGTTTCTGTATTTATTTTGTGTATAAAGTTATTATTAGTTATTTTTTTTAGAGAAATTTAGTTTTTTTGGGTATTTTTTTTTGTTTGGGGTTAAATATTTACACTATATAATTTATTATTTTAAATGTAATTAAAACTTAGTCTTAAATAGAACGTCACAAATTATCACTTTATATTTTGTTAAAGATTTAATTAATTAGGATAAAATAATTATTCAATTTTATAATAAAAAATAACCAAAAACAATTAATAAATGCTAAATAAAATAAATATTGATTGATTTTGATTAAATTTTTTTTATTATCAAACATTTTAGAATGGAACCACTCACATAAATAAAGACGCTTAAAATGTCTTTTTTAAATATATTTTTTAATAATTAAAATTCAACCTATATAATCGATCAAACTGTGTTATTTTTGTCAAAATTAGACGAAATAAATCGGTTTAATCGAAAAATCGATAAATCAAATCTTGAACCAATTTGAATTAATATTTTTTTATAAAAATGACTATAATATCCCTATTATGAAAAATGACTCAAAATATTTCTATTATATATTTTAAAAATTCTAAATTCTAATCTTTTTCTTCTCTCTATGCCATTGTTGAATTAGAATTTAGGATTTTCAAAATTAATATATATAATAAAAATATTTTAGTAATTTTTTATAATAAGAGTATTATAGCCATTTTCTATAAAAAAAGAATATTAATTTAGATCGATTCAAGATTTGATTTATCGATTTTTCGGTCAAATTAGTTTATTTGGTTTAATTTTGACAAAAATAACATAATTTAATCGATTATATAAATTAATTTTTAACTATTAAAAAGCGTCTTTAAAAAAAAAAAGACGTTTTAAGCGTCTTTATGAGTGACTCCCTTTTAAAATACCAAATTGGCAAATTGATATCATCATATCAGTCATATCCAATCACCAATTACAGTTAATTAACAGAATGAGAGTTCATGAAATGCGCTTAATTATGTTAAGTTAATTCGCCGGTTTACCTACCTTAATAGCCGATATTATTGAACCATCACCACCACAAATGCTAAACAATCATGGTCGCTGCTCCACCAAGATCCTGTATAGTCTTAAATATCTCTGAAAACAAAAGTAAAAATCTAAAGAAAAACATCACAAGAAATCACAATGAATGTGGTGTATTTTATTTTTATTTTTTAAAACCTAGTATCCAAATTGGTCTATTAATAAAAGAATAAGAACCTACATTGAAATTGAATTAACTTTGACACCAGTTCCTTCTTCTCAATTCTGAATGCTTCCTTTTTCTCCGCTTCTTCTCTTTCGTCCAGACAGCCTTGGTCATAGTCAATTCACGAAGTCACATTTCCACATAGTTATTTGAAGATTGTGTCAACTCAAAATGTTCCATTCAAGTCTGCAAAAGCTCTAACACGTGGAGCAGGATGCCATGAGCAAGCACGTGAAGTCGTCAACTTGTATACTGGCTTATATGACGGCGCCTCGTCCTTGTGTTATTGTTCATACCAACTAATGCAACATGCCATCATTCAATTAATTGGATGAATGTGACATTGAGGGTTCTCCACTTTTTATGATCATTGATCAATATAGTTCCCTTTTTCTTTATGTCATTAATCAATCGTATGTTACTTTGTTTTCTTTTTGGTGTACGAGATTCCAAGTATATATCAGGGCAAGAAGAAGGTGGATTACAATGTCAATAAGTCTTAGATATCTCAAAAGACCTTAGCAAAATGATGTGGCTTCAAATGCGAGAGAATGCAATTTGTCAGAATGCCTCAAAGTAGCAATAGTGTCCAAAACTACAAATATAGTAAAAGACCGAAAAAAGGGCATCTATCATTGAAAAGAATTAATTTGGGCTTTAAAGACTAAAAAATTTCAACTCTACCATTTTTTAAGTGAATCTAATAATAATTATAGTTATTAAAAAGAAATGTAAATAACTCGCTATGTTCTTAGACAAGTAATAAGAAGTTAGTTAATTTATAATGAGTAATGAGATCTTAGCCACTCAAACAAACATGTTTTTAGAGTTTTTTTTTATCGATTGCTATGTAGTCCTTGAACTAATTTTAATTACAAATTAATCCCATATATTTTATTTAATTATAAAAATAGTTTTTTATTTTATAAATTATTATTTTATCAATTATCTATTATATTTATTAACAATCAAATACAAAAATAACAACCAATTATATCCTCCATTCATCCTAATAATTCCAATTGATTAAAAAATTAACTTTGATCTCGTTACGTTCGTCCATGGCTTCCAAATCGTGTTTTCTTGAAATTCAATCGATTGGTTTTTTAAAACAATCGATTGAATGATAGCTCAATCGATTGGTTTACACTATATCACAAAACAATCGATTGAAAGTTGTAAGGTAGAACGGTAAAAAGCTTAAACCAATCGATTGTTTATACTTTCCAATCGAATGAATGCCTCAAAACAATCGATTGTTGTTATTACTCAATCGATTGAGTTCACGAAAACAACATGGATTTGCCAAATACAATCGATTGGAAAGTGATGACATTGAAGTTTTAGCCAAATTCAATCGATTGGTAATGTAATCCAATCGATTGGAAGGTAATGAAGTTGAATGTTTTGCCAATTTCAAATGATTGGTAATGGTACCCAATCGATTGAAATGTGATCTGCGGCTATTTCAATCTTGTTATCTTTTTAGAAATTATCTTATTATTCATCTATCTTATCTTTAAAATTCTATCTTCAATTTTTTCTGTTTTATTTTTATGTAGATAAACTAATCTTATCTTTTTCTTAATATTAACATTATAAATTGGTGAATAATCCATCACTAATTATTCAATCCCACCATTGAAATCGTGTATCATTTTCTTTGATTATAAAAAATTTAATTGTTTTTCTTTGGAACATCCATCTACTCAATATCCAATTTTTTTTTTAATTTTCATCCGTCTATTTAATATCCACTATTTCTTCATCGTTAATTACCGTTGCAGCAATCAGCAAAGGTCCAATCAAGTTTTTTGTAAAACCCGGTTAATTAACGGCTAATTAACCCATAAATGAGAATTTATTCTAGAAAGCCTAAAATGTGATTTTTATGGCTAAATGTGATAGAGGAGACTGAGACGAGAATTTTGGTACCAATTTTATAGAATTCGGACCAAGATTGGACCGAACGGGCCAAACCGGGCCAACCGGACCCAAAGTGGGCCCTTGGCCCAACATAACTTAACCAAAACCCTAGTTTTCAGCACTCTCTCTCCTCGCACAACACTCAAACACGCTGAATTGAAGAGAGGGGAGGAAGAACACTCTCTCTCAAGTTCTTTCTCTCACTTGATCTTCAAACCACCATAACTTTTGATCTAGAGCTCCGATTGCCGCCCCGTTTGCGGCCACGCGTTCACCGTGGAGAGCTCTACAAAACCCATACAACCAATCTTGAGGTAAGCCATACCTTGCTGTTCGAAACTTCAGCCCCTATTTTCGAGTTTCTTGGGTGAAATGTTGAGATTTTGGGTTCTTTGATGTTATAGGACCCAACTCTCTTGAAGGAGAAGGTTAATCTTGTCTCCTTGGATCTTGGGTGTGGTAAGATTCTCAACCCTAGTGTATTTTGTGGTTTTATGATGTTTGGGTTTTGAGATGTTGTGTATGGGTATGATGTTTGTGGCTTAGGTTGTGTATGTGTGTATTTTGGAGCTTGATTGGTGATATTGAAAAGCTTGGAAAGGGTTTGGTGGTGAAAAATCTGTTCTTGGAGGTTTTGAGGCCTTGAGAGCTTGTGGATAAGTGATTTGGAAGTGCTCCGGTGGAGCTTGGGAAAGTCGGCTAAGGTATGGTTTCGATTTCCCGTATCTAATATGTAATGTGGTAGGAAATACTTAGGCTAGAGGCCCTAAGATAGACATTGAATTGTTGATGTTGTTGAATGATTGAGATATATGATGTGGTCATATATGTGATGATGATTATTGATGCCTTGGTGGTATGATGTATGAGAAATATGCATGTTGTGATATATGCTTGATAATTGGTTATGGTTGAATTGTGGGTTGAACCATGTTGATGGTGAGTATGATATTGATTATGTACAATGATGGTTTATTGGAATTGATGTTGTTGAGAATTGGCATGAGGAATAGTATATGATATGTCAAGGTGTTTGAGTTTGAGCCACTTGGGTGAAGTGGGTTAAAATGATGAGATAGTGATTTTGGTAAGTTGTGGTTATGTGTCAATGTGTGAGTTGAGGAGGCTTGATGTTGAATTTGATACATTTTGAATTGATTTCAAAGAAAAGGGATGAAATTGGCATGTTTTGATTGATTTTGGAAAGAGTTGAAAATGGTTGTTTTGAAAATGGCATATTGTGGTTTTGTATGAAAATATGATTTTTGGGCATATTTTGACGGGACATAACTTGGACTACGGATCTCCGTTTTGTACCAAATCTGTTTAAAAATGAAATTGGATCCGGGATGTCCATGCCGTTCGAAGAACGGGTGAAAAACGATTTAAAATGAGGAAGTTATGTCCGTTGGAAGATTGGGGTAAAAATCTGTAAATTCTGCAGCTTTTAACTTAGAAAACTTTTAGCAGAATAACCCCTTGCGCGTGGGCGCACCTGGCGCGTACGCGCCGATCTTCCGAGAAGTGCCATCCACGCGTACGCGTGATGTGCGCGGGCGCGCCGATTGGGCTGCACCCAATGCCCAGCCATTTTCCCGAGAGTTATGCCAGAACTGTGCCGGTGTTGTGCCTGGGGCACGAGAACACCCGCGCGTACGCGTAGGTGACGCGTGCGCGCCGATGGGCAAGTTTGGTATCCACGCGTTAGCGTGCATGACGCTCACGCGTCGATGAGTTTTTAAGGCCATCCACGCGTGCGCGTGGAGTGCCCGTACGCACGGCCCTGTTTTCATCCCAAAGTTGATTTTTGAGTTTTAAAAGCCAAATCTCATACTTCTAAGCCTCCGATCTCACCATTTATGTCTTAAATCATTATGACATGCCTAGCTATTAAAAAGGGGCTAGTGAATGAGGTAACTTGCGAGTGAAGCAAGGGATATATGAATGATCAATGAGGATCAAGATGATTATGTGAGATGCGGAGGATGGTGGTGGAAGTGCTTGTGATGCCATGGGCCGAAAGGCTATAATTGTTAATGAAATGGCTGGTTATGGATTTAACCGTGAGCCGGAATAGCTGTGTATGCTATGAATATTGGCTGGTTCTGGATTGAACCGTGAGCCGGAATGGCTGATATGGATGTTGATCCATGGATGAGAATTCATGCATGATGATGCTGAATTATTGATAATTGTGAAATTGCACTTCCACTATCTGAGGTACGAGTTTCCTTGGGTAGTAGCAGTGGCTAGCCACCACGTGCTCCAGGTTGAGACTCGAAGCTCTGTTAACCCTATGTCGTAAGTGTGGCCGGGCACTGTGAAAGGCCCGGATGAGCTCGAACCCCCGTAAATATTCACCAGTGAGGGTGATGGATATGGATCATGTTTATGATCAAGTTTATAACGAGTATAATTCGAGTTTGGGGATGCACGACAGAGGGACAGTCCAATGGTTAGCGACCAGGACTTGTCGGGTTGGCTCTATAACCGACAAGATGATATCATCGGCCACTAGGGACAGGCATTCATCATATGCATACTATGTGAATTGTTTGAGATTGCCTATTTGACTGCATATTACTTGCTAATTGTCTAAATGTCTTAACTGCTCCTATTTGTATATTCTTGTCTGATATAACTGTGTTTGTTACATTATACTCCTGCTGGTGGTTGGGAGGTGAGAAGGAATTGGAAAGGGAAGTATTAGTTAGACTGAAGAATCTTTAGTCAGATGCCCTTATATGGTTTAGCTTGTTTATAAGCTTTGATATTATCTGAAGGAAGTTATAGGATTGCCTTTGGCTTTACTCTATTTATTATGTATTATATATGTGGAAGCTGTTACCATGCTGAGGACCTCTGGTTCTCACCCATGCGGATTTTGTGGTTTTCAGATGCAGGACGTGAGGTTTCCCGCTGAGGCATGCTGGAGACTTCTAGATTCGCGAAGATTCCTTTTTCTTGGGGACTCTGTTTAGTTTATATGTTTTGCTTAGATACTTTTATCTCCATTAAATAATACAAACTGTGATGACTCCTCCTATGGGAGATTTTGGAGAATAGGTTTTATGTATTTGTGTCCCTTTGGGTTTCCTTTGGGGTTTTCCTTATTTTATCATATGTATATATTGCTATGCTCAGACCGGTTATCTTCGCAGCCGGATCTTGAGTCTTGATATTCCTGTTTTTGACACTCCTTTGTATATATATAATCTCGCGTTGGTTTATCCTTGTTCGTTACGTTATCGATCGGAGTGATGCGCTTTTGAGTTGCGATTTTTGTTTACCCCTTTTTCTACAAAGGCTCCTAGTTATAATCAATCATTCATACTACTATACGTACTAAATTTTTATTTTAGAGGTTGTAATACCTTGCCATCTCTGATTTATGACTTAAGCATAAGGCTCTGTATGGTAGGGTGTTACATTTTTCATTGTAGTGTTCAAAAAATAAACCATCGTTTTGATTACAAAATCGAGGTCAGTGAATAGAATCTCTAATTTTGTAATTATTCTGTTCGATACTTTATTCGTGAAATTGATTGTGTAAGAAAAAAAATTTAAAAATATCTTTTATTAATGCATAGAAATTGAGAAATACTAAAAAGTAAATAGATGTTATTATTTTTTATTATTAATTAATTAGCTAGCAATCAGCGACGGACCTAGAGGGGGTGAGTAGTGGCCCGGACACCCCAAAATTTTAAGAAACTATACTTATCTATAACAATTTATATTATGAATACAGAGAGTTAGGTGTCGATTATTTTTTTCCTATTTTACCCCATGACAGAATGATATAACTGCTCGTTAAGATATTCTTATTGGATATAAATTATTGTTACAAATATTTTTATTAAGATATGTTTTGAAGGAATAAAAATAGAATAGTTCAATAAGGATTAATTTTTTAAAAAAATAAATTTACACTAATAATTTTTCTCTTTAAATTATTAACGTACTTTTCTAATATACTCTAAGTACCTACACAATATATAATATCAATTAGCGTTCAAATTTAGGTTCCAATATTGTTATTAACGAGAAAGGTTTATTAATTTTAAAAAAAAATACATACAATAAGTTTTGTATCAATATATCATGATTCATTTTAAAAATAATATTTATTCATCTAGGTTATAGAGTGTCTTGAAAAATCATATTTAAATAAGTATTCTATTTTTTAACTATTTTATATTTTTAGATTAAAAACTTTGTACTTTTTTATTCAAGCTTTATTTTTAAATTTTATTTTAATTGTCTTATTCAAAACTATTAATATGAAATTTTATTTTGTAGGATAAATAAAAAAATGAGATTTTTTTAATAAATTAAATTATTGACAGACTTACTTATTATAAAAGAAGTTAAGTATATTTCTTGATTATAAGAATACATATAATTCACTTTTGATTGTAATCACAAGAAATATAAATTTATCCAATTTTTTAAAATTTACATTAATTATTAAAATTATAACATAATGAATGTACTCCTATACACATTTTTTCTTATTTTTGTGCTTTATTTTAATTTTGTTAAACAAAAAAGTTTAAATATTATTTACTTTTAATTTTTAACTTTTACCACAAATAGAAATATATGACTTTGTGTGTATTAAATAATTTTTTTCATTGGACATTTTTAAGATGTCAGGTATATTTACAGACACTGAGATGAATGAGCAATACCATTACCAATCGATTGAAATTGGCAAAACATTCAACTTCATCACCTTCCAATCGATTGGATTACATTACCAATCGATTGAATTTGGCTAAAACTTCAATGTCATCACTTTCCAATCGATTGTATTTGGCAAATCCATGTTGTTTTCGTGAACTCAATCGATTGAGTAACAACAACAATCGATTGTTTTGAGGCATTCATTCGATTGGAAAGTATAAACAATCGATTGGTTTAAGCTTTTTACCGTTCTACCTTACAACTTTCAATCGATTGTTTTGTGATATAGTGTAAACCAATCGATTGAGTTATCATTCAATCGATTGTTTTGAAAAACCAATCGATTGAATTTCAAGGAAAAGCCATGAACGAACGTAACGAGATCAAAGTTAATTTTTTAATCAATTGAAATTATTAGGATGAATGGAGGATATAATTGGTTGTTATTTTTGTATTTGATTGTTAATAAATATAATAGATAATTGATAAAATAATAATTTATAAAATAAAAAACTATTTTTATAATTAAATAAAATATATAGAATTAATTTGTAATTAAAATTAGTTTAAGGATTACATAGCAATTGATAAAAAAACTCTAAAAACATGTTTTCTACTTGAACCACTAAATGGTCCAAAGGATCTGGACCACCGAATCCTGAGCCAACACACCACTTTGTTTTCAAATGACATGCAAGAGACTTATCAGCGTGTTCTTGGATATAATTGTATTCAAATAAATTAAAAGACCTGAGACCCATCAGCATATATAGTTGGATGCCTTTGTAAAATTATGTCTAAAGTATTATCAAGGAGAATGAGGGGAGTAATGTCAATATTAGTTGGGGAGGTGCAGAGAGCTTTTAATTTATTAAGGAGAGAAAAATTCATGATAAAACTTTCATTGCATGTGAAATTGGCCAATGATTAAAACCGAAGAAGAGAAGATATTAGTGATTATTAAACTATATAGACTTCCATAAAATATATGATAAAATAAAGGGTTAAGTATGATTTTGGTCCCTAACGTAGGGGCTGAAAATTTTTTTCTTCCCTCGCCTTTTTTTCGCTCCAAAATGGTCCCCAAAGTTTGAGTTTTTTTTAAAATGGTCCTTCGGATCAAAATGCCCCTATCCCTTCTTCCCCAAAATCATGCCACCACCACCACCACCAGAACCAGAACCAGAACCACCACCCCCCACCCACTGTCACTCCATCACCATCTCCATCACACCAACAAAAACTCAGAAAATCAACATCATCATCGTCATCCTCATCAGAATTCAGATCCAAAACTCAGATTCAGATTCAGATTCAAACTCAGACAAACAAAAACTCAACTCGGAAAATCATCATAAAAAATTCAGAACTCAACTCAGATAAATAAAAACTCAGATCCAGAAATTTCACAAAAAAATTCAATTAACAGAATTCACAGAAGAAGAAGAAGAAGAAGCGGCGGGCAGCGGTGGGTGCGGCGGCGGGAAGAAGAAGAAGAAGAAGAAAAAGTGGGGGCGGCGGTGGGTGTGGCGGCGGAAGAAGAAGAAGAAGAAGAAGAAGAAGAAGAAGTGGGGGCCGCGGTGGGTGCGGCGGCGGGAGGAAGAGGAAGAAGAAGAAGAAGAAGAAGAAGAAGAAGGCGGTGTGGCGGCGGGCGGGGGCGGCGGTGCAGCGGCGGGCGGGGGCAGCGGCGGTGCATAGGTCTCCTTTCTCTCCCCCCTCCCCCTCCCCCCTCCCCCCCTTTTCTCCCCCCCTTCTCTCCCCACCCACCCCCGCTACTGTATCTCCCCTTTCTTTCTTTTTTTTCTTTTTTTTATTTATTTATTTTATATTTATTTTATTTTATAATTTTTTAATAAAGGGTAATTTGGTAATAAAAAAATATAATTGGTAAAAAGGACGATTTTAAAACAAATTGAAACTTTGGGGACCATTTTGGAGCGAAAAAAGGCGAGGGACGAAAAAAATTTTCAGCCCCTACGTTAGGGACCAAAATCATACTTAACCCTAAAATAAATTAAGTGAAACTTTATAGATATTGTGTTAGAAAAAATGAGGTTTGATAGAAGATGATGAAGGAAGTGGATTAAAGAGTGTATTTTGTTAATATCTATGTCAATTTTGGTTAATGAGTTGCCAACTAAATCTTTTAAAATGGAGAGAGAACTTTTGTAATACATAGCATGATTAGCAGTATGAAATAGGAAAATATCTACACTCTTGATTAAGAGGGTGATGTACAATTATCACATCTAAAATTTACAGATGATATTATATTATTTTATTTATAGAGAAAAAATAATAAAAAATTACAAGAGACTCCTGGAATGCTTTAACTTTTGAGATAATGTAAAGGTTGAACATTAACTTTGAGACATTCAGCCTAATACCAGTGAATTGTGGTCAAAATTGAGTTCAACAGATGTGTCGCTCTCGCTTGGGTGTAAGAGGGTAGCTTTACCGGTAAATACCTTGGGATTAACTACATGGAAACTGGTAATAGAAAAAAATGAAAAAAAAAAAAACACTCAATTTGTGAAAAACTAACACTCGACTATGAGAAAAATATTAACTACTGTTAAATTTGATGATTAATTTATTAGGTAAAAAATTATCAGTAGATTCTATTTTTTTATGATAAATTCCGCCAGTAATAAGTAGAAAAAAAACTGAAAAATTGGTACATTGTTTCTTGGTTAATGAAATGTTATGTTTTGGAGCATTTACAAAACTTTACTGTTAGATTTATTCGCTAATAAACGTGTCCTAAATTCGAACAGTAAACTAACTCTCTTTCTCTCTCTCCAATCACCTCTGTCATATGTTCCCATAGTTCTGTCATAGCTGTTGTTGCTCCTTTTGCCTCCAGCAACAGTTGTTGACATTCCAGTGATCACTGACAACCACCTCTAACCACCCGTCTCCTTCTCCGGTAACATCATCATTTTCTAATTAATTTTTGTTTTTATTTTAGTTAAATTTAAGATTAGTTTAGGTTTTAGTTATTAATTATTATTATGATTTAGAAGATGTTTGTTTTACAAATTTAGAAGGCTTTGAAAGTTTAGTAATTGCGTGCATTTGAGTTGATTAATGTTTTATGACTTGATTATCTTTATTAAAAATTTTATTAATCTAATTTTGAATATTGAAGTTTGTTTAAATGATTTAGTCGAAATTGATTAAAGATTAAAAAGGAATACTAGCTCTAATAATAAAATTTATTAGTAACAATGCTTGAAACCTCTTGGTGGGTAGATTAGGATTTAAACTCTTATTTGTTGCCTTAATAATTGAAAAAATTAATAACTTAAAGACAATTAAAGATAACAAACAAAAAAAATTTATATTGAGTAAATTGTTTGATATTTGAAAAGTTAAGAAGGGTTGAGAGATATTTGGTTTAGATGAAACCCTTGAAAGATGGAGAAATCTGAATTTTAAGGGAGGTTCTGTCGAAAGTTTTACAAAATTTTGAATAAAATTAAAAAATAAGAATGATGAAAATTGTTGTTGCTTTCGAGACTAGAAACTTTGTCTTAAAATTTAATTTGATTAATTCTAAGTAAAGAATTATGTTTTGAAAAGTTTTAGTAAGTTTTATTGGATGCAAATTTGAATTTAATTGGTATGCTCGACGAAGTATACTGACGGGTCTGCGACTTTTATGAAGACAAACGCCAGACTAGTATGTAACTTATTTCATTTTGTTATTAAGTTCGTATTCTCTTTGAAATATAATGTCATTGTTAC
This sequence comes from Arachis stenosperma, assembly GCF_014773155.1. NCBI lineage: Eukaryota > Viridiplantae > Streptophyta > Magnoliopsida > Fabales > Fabaceae > Arachis > Arachis stenosperma. The sequence goes on along the minus strand of NC_080379.1, from coordinate 145,145,244 downwards.
TTAATTTAACATGTTTCAATCTGCATAGTCTAAGTCATTAGATCGTAATGCGACGATGGCGGAGACTTTCAAGTATACTCACACTTTGAATGAGAACAAGGAGAGATTTGTTGATCAGTGGTTTGTGGATATGTGATTAAACATCGTGTGGTATAAAGTTTTCAATTAACTACAGTCCTAATCATAATACGTGTTACACATGAGTCCTACACTTAAATATTGGAGGCCGCAACCCAGCAATTTCAGCAGACTGAAGACAACGGCAACAATTTCACTGCATCAGAAGTCGATCCTGACACAGTTTGGCACGAGACCACATCTGAGCCATACAAAAATTGCGTCTATGGGTTGTGATCATTCTTCACACTGGAACCTTTATCCACCTCTGCCACCAGCTGGCTCATCGATCTGGAGAACAATGTCGATTTGAGGGAGCAGATACTAGAGCTCACCCGGAGCCTTCACGAATAGGCACAGCAGCTGTAGCAGTTTAAGGAGAGGTATCAGGAGATCTTCACACGTGTGTCATTTCTCAGGGAGTGAAGGCGGGTACTAGAGTGGCTTTAGTGGATGGAGCAACAGATGGCGGTGTACCAAGATCAAATGCGGGCCAGTGGCAGCGACACTGCTGGTGACAGTGGCGCTGCTAGAGGGGCACTGACATTACCGCCTAGTCCATCGTCTCAGTAGGACCTGGGCGATGATGACGATGACTATCAGGATTTTTAAAGTTTAGAGTTTTGTTCTAGACTATTTCATTATATTTTATTTATTTGACTTTTAACCTTTTTATGTGCACTTGATATTTAATTTACCATATTTGGTTTCTATTATTTAGAATTTGACTACTAATTATACAGAAAATAAATTTAAATAAATAATTAAAAAAAATTTTGACCACCTATTATGTTTAAAATAAAAAAATCTGAATTTACCGTCAGATTTATCAGAAAAAAATTCGACGGTAATTAGACGGGAAAGAAAATAGTGGAGCGCCAAAATTACCAACAAAATTTTTTGCCATTAATTAAATAGTTTTTAGACAAAGAATCAGTTGCAGAATTCGACGGTAATTACCGGCGGATTATTTACGTTATTCCACCAGTAAATCCAACGATACTCAACGTTTTTCTTGTAGTGTAAGAACCTTAGTAAATTTGTTAAACTAATTCTTATTAAATCAATTATCAATAGACTGCCTATCATTTATCTCAGATTGTATCAGATGTCAAATGTGGTTGCGTAGAAAATAATTTCATTGCTAAGAAGATTCTTCAATGGTAAAGAGGATGGAAAAGATAACATGACTTCTGTAAGTGAGAGATGGTAAATAGGCTGGCCAAATAAGCTAGGAGATTTTGGTGTTGGAGATGTAGTGGTTCGTAATATTTTACTTTGTAAATTGTAATCTAAATTCTCTAGAAAAGATTGTTTGTTTTAGAAGAAAGTTGTATGCTCGTATAATAATTTGAATCCTAATTAGTTGTTGTCCACCCATAAATTATCTATAAAAAGAGAATTTATGAAGAGATATATGTTAATTACAAATAAATAAGCAACATATGAGGGAGAAGATGATTAATAATTTTTCCTTTGACGTAGAGGATGGTAGAATAATAAGATCCTAGGAGAATAAATAACTACAATATGAAAATTTGAAAGCCTCGATTTATTCTAAGATTCTTCTCGGTTTCAAGTAAAAATAGATTCATAATTGGAGATTGTGAATTTTGAGATCGGATAAAATGGGTCTAAAATTTTTAATGGAGGCTAAATTTCATCAATGGGAATTAGAGCTTTCAAACTAACTTGTTGGTGTCTTACAATTAGTTAGATTGACAGTAAGAATGCAGAATAAAGTAGCGTGAAAATTTGATAAAAAAAAATGTATTTATTTTACTAATTTTTTTATGTAGGAGGTGTTGTAAGCAAAATTCACTAAAGGAATTTAGAAATGAGTTGTTCTACTTCGAATCGAATTATTTAGCTTGTTTCTTTTAGTAGGCCAAGTTAACACTAAAAATCACTTGGGTTGATTGAGTATAATTGAACAATGTGATACTATGCATGTGCTTTGTAAAAATGAAGTGAAAATTATGCAATATTTATTTGGTACTTGGAAATTTACTTGAGATGTGATGTATTTGGATTTTGGATTGTTGATGTTGGATGACTTTGGACCATTTCAGGTACCATAAAGCAAATCTTTGAGAGTTAGAGTTGTGCTAATGGAAAAAAAAAATAGGAAAAAAATGGTTAATTAGATTCTTTTCTATTATACGAAATATTTGATTAAAAACAAATGATATCATCTTTTAAAGTAAAATAGCAATGATGACAAACAATATTGATAAGTCGTTTAATATTTGATGTGGTGGATAATTTTTATAGTGATTGATGAAAATGTTAGATATAAGCGATATAAAATGAAAATATTATAAAATTTGTGTCTTGTTCTATTTCTTTTTTTACTTATTTGTTTGGTATGTTTGCTCTATCTTATTGTGTTAGATTTTTTTTTAAAAAACAAAATAATTAAAAGGAAAATTATTAATTTTTTAAACGATAAAATTAGAGAGAAAAACTTTAATGTCAATTCACATGATAGTAATATCCTATCTATGCTAATTCCTATAGTAAACGAGTGTATTTACTAATAATTACTAACTTTTTCTCTACAAAAATAACCATAGTTACAATTCTTCCTTTTCACTGAAAAAAAAGGAAAACAAAAATTCAGAATCCTATCCTATATTCTATATATTGCTTAAAACAAGGTCCAGTAGTCATGAATCATGATGACTAATGAGTCATTACCCAACATATAGCTTGCTAATTGGTACGGTTGCTACTTGCTAGGCCCCGGATGAAGTCCTTTTATTTAGTTGAGTCATTAGTGTTTCTGTTTATTGGGATATGATTTGATCCCATCATTTTTGTTAAAACTTGTATACATCCACACATTTGCCATTCTGCATATTGAAAATGTTCAGAATCCATACATATAGAGGCATAACATGTCTATTCTGTTTGGAAATATCTCATGTTGCCACATGAAATGGACTAGACATCCAGTTGTGTGTTTTTTCTTGATCAGACATCATATTCATTATTGAGTTCCACCCATCACAACTGCTATGTATAAATTTGATTGATTATAAGTTGTAGCTAAAAGCCAAAAACAGTTCCAGATACCCTTTTGGTATTATCAATTATTATTCATGACAGTGTAGATCTCAATAGTTTACTCATTTTATCAATATAGGATATCATTATAGATCTCAATAGTTTACTCATTTTAGTCCCTCAAATTCAAAATTCACTATATTAGGGTCTCCGAGATCCAGTTTTAGGCATCATATTAGCTCCTGAACTAGAATTGACTCTGATTTTTCATGCTGGACACATAGTTAAACAACGATGCCATTTAACCCTGTGTCCGGGTCAGAGTATGTTCAATACTCCATTCGCAAAACTCAACATCGAAAAGGATCCAAAGAACAATATAAGACTAACATGATTACAACTGCAAATAAGAAGACCACCTTAAAAATTTACTCAACATTATATGAATAATAAGTTTCATAGCTTCAACATGGTACCATAAAAAGCTAACATATATATAGATAGACTTTCATATTAGAAGAGTTTCTTATATATAAGCAATAAAAGACTTCAATCCTTTATTAATTGATATCAGTAAACTTTACTAACATTTTTTTATTCTATCTAGATTTTAACTACCTAATGAAATACCTCCCATACATCATGCACCTCATCTAAATAGTTGTGATTACTTTTCCAATCCACTTAGTTCAAAAGATTATAATTCAAGCCCAGGGTTCATTTAAATGATGAGTAGTATATATAGGATAAAAACAGAAAGATAAAAATATTGAATAAGCTTTGATATTTGAGAAAAGTTTGAGACTGGTGTAAAGCATCAAAAAGTTTTTGCATTGAATCTGCTTCCATCATTGCTTTTGCTTGTGCTTCTGACATTCTGTTCTCCCCCACCGCTTGCTCTGCTAACCTTTCTACTTCTTCAATTGCAGCCTCAGATTTTAATACTTTTTCTGATTCAGCTTCTTTCATTATTTGTTCTTGTTTCATGTTGCAACCTTTCAGTTCATTATTCATCAACTGGACCAAATAAAAAAGTGATGATTATTTATTTTTGAGATATTTAATGTGAAATGTAAACATTATTTCAATTAAGGATGGAAAAATTGAAAGCTAAGATTGAGAGATCTCATGACAACCTTTTGTTTTGATATTTGTGCTTCATGGTAAAACTCCATTATTGCTTTCTTAGGCCCTACTACTTCTTGTCTTATGACTTCATCTTCCATCTTGTCCTACAAAATTGGAAGCAATGATGCATTACATAACACTGTTCACCCTTTGTGCACATAGAACTTGCATGGTCTTTTATAGCAATATCTAATTCCTAGGACAATTATGTCCTTGTTCCTAAATACCCATTTATCATGTACTCTCTCATGATGGTAGAAACAAATTTGGTATATGTTTAGTGTATCTAATAAGCAATGAGCACATTTGAATTTTTTGATCCATAGTTGACTTACTAGCAAGAACAAGGGCTCATCATCATCCGAGTTTAAATTATTTGATGATGAAGATCCACCAAGTGTTTGTCTAGAATGCAAATTTTCATAAAATGAGATGGAATCATTGTTGTCTGGGCTCTCATTTCCAAAGCTTAATGGCGGGTTGTTGTTTTCTTCATAATCCAACTCAACTTCTGGGTAGTTATTAATGCGGACCCTGTAACAAGATTCATAAAAATAAACCACGTTATACATGAATGCAAAGAGATATTCACAAATAAAAGAAAGATATTTTTTTTAATTAATCCTTCAAAAATTTTATTTTAAATATTTTGATTCTAATAAATTTTATTTCATTATAAGTCTCAAAAAATTACTGTTGTTAAATAAATTAGTCTCAAAAATAAAAAATCATATTATAAGATAATTTAATAGTCATTATAGAACAACCAATGAAAATAATAAAATTTTATTAAGAAACTAAAATATTTGTTTTATTTTTTTTAAATATCAATTTAGGTATTTATTCTAAAAATATGCTTACCGTGGATTACGGTTGAGTGGAGATAGACGTCGATACTTATATCTTTGAGCCGCTAAGTTATCCCAATAAGAGGTCATATTCCCTTTGTATATAACATGAACACGAAAGTGAGGTGGCAACCATTTCAATACAGTAGTCTCAATCTCAACATCATCCTCTCGATTCTTCTTTTTCTTGAATATCCTTCCAAATTCAATTGGAATTCAATTAATTAATTAATTAAGAAAACATATTTATTAAACTATGTTATATTATATAAACCTGGAAAGTGCACTCTTTCTGCTTCTCTTAGTTGATGAGCCAAGAACTAATACTCTAATGTCCACTTGAGAGGACACATATTCAAGGATTCCAGCTGCCACATTCTCGTCGCGAACTATCACTACCTCATATTGCACCTGCATTATCATATACATGCTCGCTCATCACATTGCGGGGGAAAAAATTAATTAATAGTTAATAATTAGAATAACTAGTGTAAAATAATACATTTCTTTCAGTACAATAGCTACGATGTGGAATTAGCATTTCCATAACCTCATCATCGGATTGCGCCTGGTGGATACCTAGATCGAACACAAATGAACGTGTTTTCAGTTAGACACACACATACAACACGAACACGTACATAATATATATTATTTAAAAAAAATATGCGCGCACCAAAAATCAGTGAGTAAGTACCTGTTGGTGGGGTTCGAACAACATGGATTAGTATGACAGGGTTAACACCTATAAAATTTCTATTCACGAGGGCCCAACTGAGAGCAAGTTTACTGGGTTCTTTATTGTCCACTGCTATGGCTACATGCCCTCTTGCATAACCTCTCCACATTCTTAGTGATTATGTTAGTAGTGTATAGCCACTAGTTCACTACTATAACACACAGGAGTTTGCATACATAAGCGTCTCTTAATTATTATCACTAAATAAACAAGAGAGTTGTATTATATTATGTTATATATAACAAGATCGAAAAAGGATGAATCTGAACTAACTAAATCCGTAAGAGTAGGAGAAAAGTATGAAGAAGCCAGTGACTACTTGTTAGTTATTACTGATTCATTCCAGATCTCAGTTCTCTTCTCTTCCCTGTAGACACAGAATTGACAATTGACACTGTAATGGAATTAATGGGCTTTAACACTAACACACTGGCCCAAACAGTAAACCTAACAGACAAAAATAAGAAAGTTCTAATCCAAAATGGGTAAGAAGTATTAGAAAAAAAATGCTTTTTAAATATCTATTCTATTATATAAAAATTAGTTTTATGCACTAAATGATAAAGTTGAGATGACATGCTTCTGAAAGTGTTTTTCGATTTATTTTTTTTAACTCATTAAATACAAGTTATTACGATAAACTAATTATATCAACTAATTGATTTGATTAGATATTTAAATATCGAATTAATTTATTATAATTTATATCAATTTGATTTGGTAGTATTTTTTAATTTATTTATTTTAATATTTTATTTTTAATTTATTCAACCAAATTCATTATGTGTATTAATTAATTTGATTAATTTATTAGTCATTAAAATAATAAATTTATGAATAAATCAAATCATATATATTGAGCCAAATTCAAATCATGTGAATTAAGGACTAAACTAAAATATTATTTAAATTGAATTCAATAAATACAAATTAATTTTGTTAGATAATCATGGGCTTTTGGTCTGTTATATATAAATGGCTACACAAAATTATAAGAATCATCATTTTTATTGTGCTATTTCAACTCTTCTTTTTTTTATTTATAATTTCTTTTATGTATAAATGTACTCAAAATGAGAAGGCACGAATCAATGTTTCATTGATTGTTTGTTTGACGAATACGGTAACACGAAAATATCTCAATTTAGGCATTCTACCACTGTCGATAGAAGTTAAACCTGTAATAATTCAAGGTGACCAATGTATTTTTTATAGTATTTCATAGAAAAATATTTATTAAAAAGAATATACCCAATGTAATGAATTTTATTTCTCAATTATTAGATTTTTATGTCAATCTTGTGAATTCTTTGAAGATACAAGACAATAAAATAGATTGACTTTAATATCATTAAAAGCTAAATTTTTTTTGGTGACTATTAGATGCTAAATTTAATTGTTCAAGTAAGCACCACTAATTATGTTAATAAAATAATTTTTTAATAATAATGTGATTTACATTTTAATTTTCTCGAATAAATTCATTTCAAAATGTAAGAATTAGACTCAATTACGCTAAAATTTTAAAGGTAATATAAAATTTCATAACAAAATTAACATTCATTAAGAAAATAAATTTATTTATGACTCTTTCCTAATTATAAATAATAATAAGACTTAAGAAAAAATATTAACGTCATCATTCTTATCAACTAAATCATAATATTAGGTACGTAGTTGATAGTTTCATAAGTGGAAATTATTAAGTAATAACATAAAAATTAACAACAAACAAGCAATAAGGATTCATAAAAAATCTATTATATATTATCAATTTTATGATTAACATATGTCATAGATCATATTCTCATCTACTATTCTATTTATTATCTATTCTATTATATAAAAATTATGTTTCTGCACTTAATGATGGAGTTGACGTAGCATGCTTTTAAGAGTGTTTAACAATTTATTTATTTTAACTCATTAAATAAAATTTATTACGATAAATTAACTATATCAACTAATTGATTTGATTATATATTTAAATATCACATAATTTATTATGATTTATATCAATTTTATTTGGTAGTATTTTTTAATTTATTTTTTTAATATTCTGTTAGTATTTTTTAATTTATTTTTTTAATTTATTAAATCAAATTAATTATACTAATTATCTGTATTAATTAATTAATTTGATTAATTTATTAATCGTTAAAATATAAATTTATGAATAAAATAGAAAACTAAGATATTTTTCACTAATAATTAAATCAAATCAAATCGAAATTCAAATAATGTGAATTAAAGACTAAATTAAAATAAAATGCTTTTTATGTATTTGAAGTGAATGCAATAAATACAAACTAATTTTGTTAGATAATAATCATGGTCTTTTTTTTCTTTATGTATAATTTCTTTTATGTATAAATGTACTCAAAATGAAAAGGGATGAATGAGTGTTTCATTAATTGTTTATTTGAGGAATATTATAGCCCGAAAATGTCTTAATTTAGCCATTATATTGCTGCCGATGGAAGTCGAATATGTAGTAATTCATTGTGGCCATGGTATTTTTTATAGTATTGGATAGAAGAATATTTGTTAAAATAAATATACCGATTGTAATTAATTTTTTTGTCAATATATTATCTTTTACTTAACAAATAATATTTATGGAGTTAAACCCCAAAGTGGTCCCTAAGATTCACAAAATGCACCGATTTAATCCCTGACTTCCCAATTGCACTAATTAAGTCCTCCAGATTGGAAAAAATGCATCAAGGTGGTCCCCCTCGTATTTTCCGGTCATGTTCGTTGCCGGCTGGAGTGACGTGGCCAATGAGTGCCACGCTGGAGGAGTGTAAAACATCGTCGTATTGGGTTTTGGCGCTAAACCCACTAATAGACGACACCGTTTCAAGTAAACATATACAAAACGTTCAAACCCCTCTCTCCCAATATTCAAAGATCACTTCGTCTTCTTCATCTTCCCTTGAACTGAAAGCACCAAACCCTGGCATTGGAGAGCCCTGGTGTGGATTTTCGGAGTGAAACAATTTGGAATTCAGAGGAACGTAGTCAGCGTTAGCTGAAGATCGGTGAAAGAAGGAGCAAAAATTCTATGTGAAATTCCCTGTAACAGAGGTAGGCATGCAGTATATTAGATAATCTTGTTCTGTTTTACATAGTGGTAAGGTATCTATCGTTATAGATTTTACTTGGAAAATTAGTGTAGATTGATGGAAAACCATGGATACTATGTTAGTAGCTAGGGTTTTTGCATTGAGTGGTGCGGGTAGGGGTTATCGAAATGCTCTATTTTCAAACTGAAAATATGGGTATTTCTATAATGGCATAGTGACTGAAGTAGTTGTTAGTTAGCAATTTTGGAATATGATATGTTGTTGTTTGCTGATTCGATATGTTAGTAAAAATGTTGTATATTTTTTTCCATTACAGATGGAAAAATTGCTGGATATAATGTTCCATCATGGTGGAACGTTTAAGAAGAATGTTGATGAAAAGTTAGTTTACTCACCTGATAATAGAGCTTACTTAGGAGATTTAGATGAGGATACACTTGACGTCTTATTCGTCAGGAACTATTTTAAGGAGCTGGGATATGACAAGGTAGTTGAGTGCTGGTGGTTAGTTCCGGAGAGGAGTTTGGAGGTTGGATTGAGAGCTCTGACCACTGATGTTGAATTAAGGGAAATGTGTTTCCATGCACAGAGAAATGATGGAGTAGTTGATGTTTATTTCGAACATAGAGTTTCGACACCTGAACTGATAGAGGGGAAAGAAGCTGTCCTGTGTCTGGATTATATTCCAAAAGAGGAGCCTGGTGGTGACTTAAACAAGAAGAACACCTCTGAGGATACCTTAAATGATTGGAACTTGTATGTGTGTTTATTGTATAAACTGTTTGCTGATGATTGTAACTTGCTGATGATTGGAACTTGCTGATTGGAACTTGCTTTTATTGTAATGGATGATTGGAACTTACTGATTTCACTTGTTAGGATAGGTTGTTTGGTTATTTAGGTAGTCTGAATTAGGTAGTTTGATTATTTAGGGTGATTGGTTATGTAGGTAGGTTGGTTATTGATGAACTTTGGTTATTTTTGGTGTTTGGTGTCTGCTATATCTTTCTATCAATTGCAGGGGTTGATAGCGGATGTGGAGGAGGTCATGCCACAGGTCCACCATTGTTTCTGTGTTTGGCACCTGTGGCGAAATTTCAACAAACAGTGGAAGGATCCTGAGCTGCGGAGACTCCTTTGGGATGCTGCAAGATCAACCACATTCCAAGATTTTATTGGCAACATGGACAAGATCAAGAGAGTCAATGAGGAAGCATGGACATACCTTAACAAGTGGCCTAGGCATTCATGGACGAAGTCTCAATTTAGCCACAGGCCAAAGCTGGATAATATATGCAACAATGCATGTGAGGTCTTCAATGCAAGGATCAAAGAGGCTAGGAGCAAGCCAATCATCACACTGCTTGAAGAGGTAAGGATGTTTGTTATGAGGTCCATTGTAATGAACAAAATAAAGTTGAACAACCACGTGGAAAAACTTCCTCCAATTATTCAGAGCCGGTTGGAAAAGGTAAGGAAAGAGTTAAAGAACTGGGTTCCTATATGGACTGGGGATAAAGCCTATGAAAAGTTTGAGGTCCATGGACAACCAATAAACATGGTTGTTGATCTAGGAAAAAGATTTTGCACCTGCCAGTTCTGGATGTTAACAGGTAAAGTTACACTAAAATTATATTTATTTTCATTAAATTCATTTACATTATCATCATATTCAATTTAGGCTGTTTTTACTTGAACTATTAAATGGCATGGTCTGGACTTGAACTGTCTTTTGTTTGGTGTGCTTTAGGTATTCCCTGTGTTTATGCCTGTGCTGCTCTTGCACGGGTGAACAGGATATCAGAGGATTTCTGTCACCCCTTGGTCACAATGGAGTCATACAGGAAGACCTATAAACATTACATCAATCCTCTTCCGGGCCAATCCATGTGGGAAAAATCAGCATATAGTCAGCCCTAGGCTCCAAACATCAAACGGAAACCAGGAATGCTCACAACCAAAAGAAGAAAGGATGCTGATGAGGGTACTAGTGTAAACAAGAAAGCTAAGCATACTGTTACCCTAAAGAGACAGCTCAAGCCATTCACATGCACGTATTGTGGTGTAAAGGGCCACACCAAGAGGGGTTGCAAACAGAAGAGAGCTGATGAGCTTGTTGCTGCTCTTGCAGCTGCAGCAGCTACTGTGGCAGCTTCCAAGGCCAAAGCAAGTGCTAGTGGGAGTACACCTGCAACTGAACCAAGCAACACTGTCACTCCGGGACCACCAGGAGCTGACATTCCACCACCAGTGTCTGCACCGCAAGCTGAAGAGGTTGAATTATCCCAACCAAGCTATGGTGGAACACAAGATGAGGTATAAAAGATCCCAATATATTTGTTGTTTACTTCCTATTTACACTATTCATACAAATTATTACACTTTACGCAGGCACCACCACCAACAACAACAAGGCCACCTAAATTACCAACCAAAAGGAGGACGCCACAACAACCAGTAACTACTTCTGTCGATCCCATGCAAGGAGCAAGTGCAGCCACATCTTCAAGGTTGGAAAGGTTCATGAAGTTTGTTCCAACACCATAGTTCAAGGCGCCAAAGAAAAAAAACCTTGATTTTGGATGTTCTATCAGCTTGTTTAAGAATATATATGGGATTTGGGCATTGGTTGATTTTTTTTGGGTTTTTTTTTGTTATTTCTCTAAAGGAATGACTCTTAGCTAGACTGTTTGGTTTATTTTGATTTTCTAGTAGTAAATACTATAACAGAGTTTATGCTCCAATGTAGCTGTTCCAGTTTGTTTATCCTTATGTGGTCAAATGATACTGTGTTACATTGACAATGTTTTGTTTATAATATACAACTACTATTATCAATTTACATCTTCTCTTCATTCAGTTTATATTCTATTTTTGTAAAATCTATCTACAAATAACACACCAATAAGCTAAACAAATCCCATACATTCATTAACAGATGCTTTCAAACACAGTTCTTACATTTTTACCATCACGACTAAAACAACAGCTAACAGAAAAAAAACAGCAACCCTAACATTTGTATCATATATTTCTAGGTCCTTAACTCAGCCTCCAAATTTCCAATCCTCAAAGCAAGACTGACATTCACTTCTTCATTGTTGTATGCCGCAGTGTCTTCCAAATTTTCTTTATCATCTTCATTAATGTCTACCCATCGAAAGAACCCACACCATCTTCTTCCACTACTCTGTGAACATGAAATTTAACAGTTACCATCAAAATAGTCAACAACACATCTTCAGGAAACACTCACATTGTAATTCGGGCAGTCAAAGAAGGACTTATTTGGGTGGGTTTCCGTTCCAGACCATCGGAGCACAGGACGTTTTCCACACCCACACCGCTCTGGTACTCGCGTGCCTCTACTCTGACTTGGCCTCCTTGTGGTTGATCGCATTGAACTTTCCTCTCCTTCAACTGCATGTCCAACCATCATCCAACCAGCAAAGCAATGGGTACGAGAATGACCAGGGAAGAGGAAGAAGAAGAAGAAGAAGAAGAAGAAGAAGAAGATGATGATGATGATGATGATGATGATGATGATGATGATGATGATGATGATGAAGAACATAGCTGACGAAGAAGTGCTGTGCTACTTGTGAGTTAGGGTTTAAAAAGGGGTCAGGGACCAAATTGGGTCTTAAAAACTTTCATTTGCCACATCAGCCAACCGTTAGACATTCCAGCGTGGCACTCATTGGCCACGTCACTCCCGCCGGCAACGAACATGACCGAAAAATACGAGGGGGACCACGTTGATGCATTTTTTCCAATCTGAAGGACTTAATTAGTGCAATTAGGAAGTCAGGGACTAAATCGGTGCATTTTGTGAATCTCAGGGACCACTTTGGGGTTTAACTCGCCTAATTACGGTTGGAGTTGAGGAAGGTTAAAAATATGCTAACAATACAAATACTTTTTATTTTTAATACCCAATAATAAATAAAAATTAAAACTAATATTATTTCGTACAAAATAATAAAACATATATTATACTTAAAACATATCAATCCGTATTAACAGTTACGTTATGACAAATCTGATTCTTAAAAAAGAATTAAAATTAACTTAAATATGCACAATATTATTTTATGTCTTTCATTTTTATTTTATCATCATAAACAGTCATATATATTATAAGAGAACCTTATTTTTTACCAACAGTTCTTCTATTTAGTAGTTTGTATAAAAAAATGGATGATTTTGTTATTTTTAGTTCTTTGGTGTGTATGGACAATGCATAATAATATCGCGTTTGGTAAGAATATATGGAATTTTAAAAGGCTTAATAATTTAAGCATGGGTTTGGTCCTTGCCATATTTGTACATGAAGTGCAGAATAAATAAGAAGATGGCTAATAAAAGAATAAATGGTTAAAGTTTCTTCAATATTATCAGACGTAGTATATGATAAGTGTTCTATGACTTTTTAAGATTTGATTGTTTCTTTATTATTATATGTTGTTCTGTTTAATTTGTGCTAAAAAAAGCTTATAATGATCATCTTATCGTGTTAGTGTAAAAATTGTAGGTGTTATATTTATTTTGTATGCTCTTAAATTCTATGTCTATGATAAATATTTGTGATTGAATAATTATTAAAAGAAATCGGTTTAATATCTATTTATATTCTTTTTAAATTATAATAGTGAGTAAATATTTTTTAAAAAATAAATAAAGCGGTTTAAAAAAAATAGTTTACATAATTGTGAAATTAGATTATACTATAGATGATGATAAATATCTTGGTATTAGATATGTTATAAAAAAATTATAGAAATATTATGTATTATATAATTTGATTATATTTTTCTTATCTTCAATCTAGATTATTTGGATTGCATATTTCTAAAACGTGTTATTCAAATTTTTTAAATTATTAAATCAAATCAATTACAACTAATTAATTAGGTTGATTAAATATCTAGATATCTTATAATTTAATATAACTTAATTTATAAAAATACATCACTTTTACAATTTTATTATTTATGTAATAAATTCTAGAAATAATTTTTACAAGTTATAATTTATTTTTTTATCTGTATATTATTTTTTAAGAATATTTTTTAATTTTTTTATTTATAAATAGATTATTTTCTATAAAATAGATATATATCTAAAAAATAAACAAAAAATATATTTTTTTAGTAAAATATTTATGCCATTTTAACTTTTTTTCTATATTATATCTTACATTTTTATTATAGTTAAAAATTTTACAGATATAACAAATTAATTGTTACACTATTAAATATATTATTACAGATAAATTATTAAATATAAATTAATAAAGAATATATAGTAATTAATTAATTATCATAATCACATTTAAAAGTATCTAAGTTATTTTTATATAATAAAAGTGATATACTTCAAAAAAATATTTATATATAGTTTATTAATAAATATATGAGATATTTACTGAAGTTTTTATTTTTAATAAAAAATATCATTATGTTAAAATGATGCATTTTAAAGGTGTATAAATAGAATTTTTATTAAAAAAAATTCACAAAATAGCAAATGCTAATTTGTTTTAATTTTATCTTTATCATTTAATTTTAATTTACCTTTAGAGTTTTAATTATACCACTAGGATAAACATTAATTATAACTAATCAATTATATTATTTGATTTGACCAAAATAAATATTAAATTATTTAATAAATAAGAAAATATAATAAATAAATTTAATTTGATTTATTCTCTTATTATATAGAACCAGAATATGTTTTTATATATTTTGATTAATAGTTCTTAAAGGAGTTATTATTTTGTTTATTAATATTTTAAATTTTCTATAATATTTTCATAGAACTTGATTAATAGATTATTTTTTATAATGTTTTTATTAAAATTTTATAATAAAAATATATTTTAATTTTTGTCTTTCATCTTTTATATTCATTGATTATACTAAATTTTTTTTAAAGTATATTTTTATCAACTACATGCATTGTCTTTTCTATCTTCTTTTATATTTTTAAATTATTTTGTTACCTTATTTTTAATTTTTTTATTTTATTTTTACTCCTCATATGTTTATTGTATTTCACTTTCTCTTAGTCTCAATTTTATAATTAACTTTTAAATATATAAAATTGAGTAGTTTCTTTCAAAATATGCTTAAATATATTATCTATTATATACCATCATTAAAATAAACAAAAAATATAAATTGAATGTATAATTTAAACTAAAAACTAAATAAATTGTCAAAAAATAGCAACCAATTTTATTTTTAATTTCTCTATAATTTTATTTAAAGGTAAAAATCTCTCTATAACCACTAACATTGCCAATAAAAAATTATAAATCTCTATAAAATAAAAATTATGTAAGATAAATAACATATATGTAATTTCAAAGTTATTAATCATAAACTATTGACAAATTTTTAAAAAGAAAATCTTATGGATCAACATGCGATTATATATATATATATATAGTGTTTATCCATTTATCTTCTATTAATATTGTTATAAAAAGGATACATGTAGCTTCTGAACTCTAATTCAAATACGAACATATTGGTCATTTTTGTTATTATTGTGGGAGTATTAGACATGAAATCAGAAATTGTCAACAACACTTGGAGAATGTGGCAACTGGAAGGGAAATAGAGGAGAAATGGGGAGGATGACTCAGAGCAGACAAAATTGGAAGAAGAGTAGAAGATGAAAAAGAAAATTGGAATCCAAACAGCAATAACAACAGATCTGAAAAAGGCAGAGAACAAAAGCCAGTACCTGTTAATTTAATGTTAGAATTCGCAAACCTCTCTGTCCAAGATAGAAGTTCACAAAAAAGAGAAAAGGAGAATAAGGCTCAAAGCTCTTGCAAGGTTTTGACCAGTAAGAAAAAAGAAGGAAAAGAGACTAAAATAATTAAAGGAGTGGAGGCTCTAAGGAGTCGGGGAGAAGAAAAAAGCAGAATTACAAATCAGAACAAAATGGAGGAGCTAACTTTCTCCATTGGGGTGGTGGAGGCGAAGAGAGAGAAGGAAAGTTTGAAGAAATTGAAACTAAAACTGAAACAGATAGTTAGAAGGAAAAATTCGTATAGTGCAATCTTAGGGAGTAAAAGAAGGACAGAAAGGAGCAACAGTATAGCAAGCTATAAGAAACAGTGCTCGGAGGAAACGGTTGAATCAGAACAAGGAGTGGGTGCCACCCAACAATTGGCACCCAAGGAGGTATGAAGATGGTGATGTGGAATTGTCGAGGTTTGGGGAAACCCTTGATAGTTCACAACATCAAAGGGATTAATAAATCTCATTCCTCCAAGGTATTATTTTTATCAGAAACCAAAAATAATATCTCAACTATGGAAGGAGTACTGCGGAGGATAGGTTTTCAGTCTTGCTTTGCAGTGAACCCTACTGAAATGGTGGGAGGTTTGGTCATGACATGGAAGGAGGGAGTTAATGTACAAATCTTGAATCATGATACATTTTTCATTCACTTTATTATGGAAAGCCAACAGGAGGGTAGAAAATGGAAAGTTATTGGTGTTTACTTACACACTGATGAGGTTGGAAGAGATGAGCAATACACAAAGCTGCTGCAGATTATGGCGCATGGGGAATATCAAGTGTTATTAACTGGGAATTTCAATGCTATTAGAGCGCACCATGAAAAGGAGGGTAGTAGAGCTAAATCAGATGGTTCCATTCAAACGTTCAATGATTTCATTAATGCGGGAGGACTGGTTGATATGGGGTTTGAAGGAGAAAATTTTACTTGGAATAATAGACAGTTTGGAGGTAATTTTATACAGGAAAGGCTGTACAGAGCTCTTGTTTCAGTGGCATGGAGGTTTGAATTTTCTGATGCCTTTGTCAAACACCTAGATGACTTAGGCTCGGACCATAAGGCATTGCTATTATGCTCACACAAGGAGGAAAGGAGATCTAAAAGAAGATTTCGATTTCAAGAGAGATGGTGTGAGAAGGAAGAGGTTGGCAATTTAATCAAGCAAGCTTGGAGGCACGAGGTAGTGGGGTCAGCGATATTTAAGTTGGCTGAAAAGTTGAAGTTTTGCAGGCACAAGCTAGTGAAGTGGCAAAGAACCTCTAATTTCAATTCAATTCAAATTCAAAAATCATGAGCCTTAAGGAGAAGATATCAGATGAAGCAAACAAATGGCAGCTTGCAAATGGAGCAACAATTCGTATTTTAGAAGCTGAACTTGAGGAAGCTTGTGAGCAAGAGGAAAGGTACTGGAGAGAAAAATCTCGAATACAATGGCTGAAATGGGGGGATAAAAATATGAATTCTTCTACTCCAAGTTTCAAGCTAGGAACAGAAGGAACAAAATTAAAGAGCTTAGAGATGAGGATGGGGGGACGGCATCGGATGCGGTGGGTGATGAGCGGATAATTTATACGCTTTTTGGCATTGTTTTTAGGTAGTTTTTAGTATGATTGAGCTACTTTTAGGGATGTTTTCATTAGTTTTTATGTTAAATTCACATTTCTGGACTTTACTATGAGTTTGTGTGTTTTTCTGTGATTTCAGGTAAATTCTGGCTGAAATTGAGGGATCTGAGCAAAACTCTGAAAAAGGCTGACAAAAGGACTGCTGATGCTGTTGGAATCTGACCTCCCTGCACTCAAAATGGATTTTCTGGAGCTACAGAATTCCAATTGGCGTGCTCTCAACGGCGTTGGAAAGTAGACATCCAGGGCTTTCCAGCAATATATAATAGTCCATACTTTATTCGAAGAAAGACGACGTAACTTGGCGTTGAACGCCAAGTACATGCTGCTGTCTGGAGTTAAACGCCAGAAAAACGTCATGATCCGGAGTTGAACGCCCAAAACACGTCATAACTCGAAGTTCAACTCCAAGAGAAGCCTCAACTCGTGGATAGATCAAGCTCAGCCCAAGCACACACCAAGTGGGCCCCGGAAGTGGATTTATGCATCAATTACTTACTCATGTAAACCCTAGTAGCTAGTCTAGTATATATAGGACATCTATCTATTGTATTAGACATCTTTTGACCACTTTAAGTCTTTGAATCATTCGGTCACTTGATCATGGAGAGGGCTGGCCATTCGGCCATGCCTGAACCTCTTTCACTTATGTATTTTCAACGGTGGAGTTTCTGCACACCATAGATTAAGGGTGTGGAGCTCTGCTGTACCTCAAGTATTAAT
Organism: Arachis stenosperma; assembly: GCF_014773155.1. Classification (NCBI taxonomy): domain Eukaryota; kingdom Viridiplantae; phylum Streptophyta; class Magnoliopsida; order Fabales; family Fabaceae; genus Arachis; species Arachis stenosperma. The sequence continues at coordinate 145,127,144 of NC_080379.1, read as the reverse complement.
GAAGTTCTATTTTCTTTTATTCAATTCTATCTTATTCTTATTCCAAGATATTCATTCGCACCCAAGAACATGATGAATGTGATGATTAGATAACCCTCATTATCATTCTCACTTATGAACGCGCGTGATTGACAACCACTTCCGTTCTACATGCAATCGAGCTTGAATGTGTATCTCTTAGATTCCCCAACAGAATCTTCGTGGTATAAGCTAGATAGATGGCGGCATTTATGAGGATCCGGAAAGTCTCACCTTGTCTGTGGTATTCCGAGTAGGATCCTGGGAATCCGGAAAGTCTAACCTTGTCTATGGTATTCCGAGTAGGATTCCGGTAATGAATGACTGTGACGTGCTTCAGACTTGCAAGTGCTGGGCGTTAGTGACAAACGCAAAAGAATCAAGGGATTCTATTCCAGTATGAGTAAGAACCAACCAGTGATTAGCCGTACTGTGACAGAGTGCGTGAGCATTAGTTTTCACTGCGAGGATGGGATGTAGCCATCAGCCATGGGTGATGCCTCCAGACGATTAGCCATGCGAGTGACAGCCGCAGAGGACCATTTTCCCGAGAGGATTGAAAGTAGCCACCGTTGCTGGTGAACCCCTATACACAGCTTGCCATGGAAAGGAGTAAGAAGGATTGAGTAGAAGCAGTGGAAGAGCAGGCGTCCGTGAGCCATACAGCATCTCCATATGCTTATCTGAAATTCTCACCAATGAATCTCCATAAGTATTCTATCCCTTTTATTATTTCTTCTTTAAATTTCGAAAACCCATAATCCAATTTTAATCTGCCTAACTGAGATTTACAAGGTGACCATAGCTTGCTTCATACCAACAATCTCTGTGGATTCGACCCTTACTCACGTAAGGTTTATTACTTGGACGACCCAGTACACTTGCTGGTTAGTTGAACGGAGTTGTGAATTCAACCAGTGCCATAATAGTGATTTCATACAAAGACAAACAACTTGAAAAGAATAGTGATCACAATTTCGTCCACCAAGTTTTTGGCGCCGTTGCCGGGGATTGTTCGAGTATGGACAACTGACGGTTCATCTTGTTGCTCAGATTAGGTAATTTTCTTTTCAAAAATCTTTTTCAAAATTTTTCTTTTCTTTTTCGTTTTTCCTAACATTATTTTCGAAAAATAATAAAAATCCAAAAAATTAGAAAATCATAAAAATCAAAAATATTTTGTGTTTCTTGTTTGAGTCTTGAGTCAATTTTTAAGTTTGGTGTCAATTGCATGCTTTTAAAAATTTTCTTGCATTTTTTCGAAAATTTCATGCATTCAAAGTGTTCTTCATGATCTTCAAGTTGTTCTTGATAAGTCTTCTTGTTTGATCTTGATAATTTCTTGTTTTGTGTCTTTTCTTGTTTTTCATGTGCATTTTTGCATTCATATTTCTCATGCATTAAAAATTTCTAAGTTTGGTGTCTTGCATATTTTCTTTGCATCAAAAATTTTTCAAAAATTTGTTCTTGATGTTCATCATGATCTTCAAAGTGTTCTTGGTGTTCATCTTGACATTCATAACATTCTTGCATGCATTCATTGTTTTGATCCAAAAATTTCATGCATAAAGTATTTTTGTTGTTTTTCTCTCTCATAAATTAAAATTTCAAAAATAAAAAAATATATCTTTTCCTTATTTCCCTCCAAATTTTCGAAATTTTGGGTTGACTTGGTCAAAAATTTTCAAAATTAGTTATTTCTTACTAGTCAAGTCAAAATTTCAAATTTAAAAAAATCTTATCTTTTCAAAATCTTTTTCAAAATCATATCTTTTTCAATTTTTTTTATTATTTTCGAAAATTTCAAAAATATTTTTCAAATTATTTTTCAAAATCTTTTTCTTATCTTTATATGTAATTTTCGAAAATTCACTAATAATTAATGTGATTGGTTCAAAAATTTGAAGTTTGTTACTTTCTTGTTAAGAAAGGTTCAATCTTTAAGTTCTAGAATCTTATCTTGTAGTTTCTTGTTAGTGAAGTAAATAATTTCAAAATTTTTGAATTAAATCTTTTTATCTTTTATTTGATTTTTTTTAAAAAAAAATTTTTTTTTTATCTTTTTCAAAATTTGATTTCAAAAATATCTTATCTAACTTACTATCTTCTTATCTTTTTCAATTTTGATTTTAAATCTTTTTCAATCAACTAACTAACTTTTTGTTTGTTTCTTATCTTTTTCAAAACCACCTAACTACTTTTCTCTCTCTAATTTTCGAAAATATCTCATCCCTTTTTCAAAAAATTCTTTTTAATTAACTAATTATTTCATGTTTTAATTTTAATTACAACTTATCTCTAATTTTCGAAAATCACTAACTCCTTTTCAAAATTATTTTCGAATTTTCCCTCCTCTTTTCTTCTTCTATTAAATTATTTAATTACTAACACTCCTCTTCACTTCCCTTCATCTAAAAATCCGAATTATTCTTCATTCTTCTACCCCTTTCTTTTTCTACTAACATAAAGGAATCTCTATACTGTGACATAGAGGATCCCTTTTTCTTTTCTTATTTTCTTCTCTTTCATATGAGCAGGAACAAGGATAAAGGCACTCTTGTTGAAATTGATCCAGAACCTGAAAGGACTCTGAAGAGAAAATTAAGAGAAGCTAAATTACAACAATCCAGAAGAAACCTTCTAGAAATTTTCGAACAAGAGAAAGAGATGGCGGACGGAAATAATAATAATAATGCAAGGAGAATGCTTGGTGACTTCACAAAGCCAACGTCCAAGTTTGATGGAAGAAGCATCTCCATTCCTGCCATTGGAGCCAATAACTTTGAGCTTAAGCCTCAACTAGTTGCTTTAATGCAACAAAACTGCAAGTTTTATGGACTTCCATCTGAAGATCCTTACCAGTTTTTAACTGAATTCTTGCAGATCTGTGAGACTGTAAAGACGAATGGAGTTGATCCTGAAGTCTACAGACTCATGCTTTTCCCTTTTGCTGTAAGAGACAGAGCTAGAGTATGGTTGGATTCACAACCCAAGGATAGCCTGGACTCATGGGATAAGCTTGTCACTGCATTCTTAGATAAATTCTTTCCTCCTCAAAAGCTGAGCAAGCTGAGAGTGGATGTTCAAACCTTCAAACAAAAAGATGGTGAATCCCTCTATGAAGCTTGGGAAAGATACAAGCAGCTGACCAAAAGATGTCCATCTGACATGTTTTCAGAATGGGCCATATTAGATATATTCTATTATGGTCTCTCTGAATTTTCGAAAATGTCATTGGACCATTCTGCAGGTGGATCTATTCACCTGAAGAAAACGCCTGAAGAGGCTCAAGAACTCATTGACATGGTTGCAAACAACCAGTTTATGTACACCTCTGAGAGGAATTCTGTGAATAATGGGGTACCTCAGAAGAAAGGAGTTCTTGAAATTGATGCTCTGAATGCCATATTGGCTCAGAACAAAGTGTTGACTCAACAGGTCAACATGATCTCTCAAAATCTGAATGGATTGCAACATGCATCCAACAGTACTAGAGAGGCAGCTTCTGAAGAAGCTTATGATCCTGAGAACCCTGCCATGGCAGAGGTTAATTACATGGGTGAACCTTATGGAAACACCTATAACTCATCATGGAGAAATCATCCAAATTTCTCCTGGAAGGATCAACAAAAACCTCAACAAGGTTTTAACAATGGTGGACGTAATAGGCTAGGCAATAGCAAGCCATATCCATCACCTTCTCAGCAACAGACAGAGAATCCTGAACAAAACAATTCTAATTTAGCTAATATAGTCTCTGATCTGTCAAAGGCCACTTTTAGTTTCATGAATGAAACAAGATCCTCCATTAGAAATCTGGAGGCACAAGTGGGCCAGCTGAGTAAGAAAGTCATTGAAACTCCTCCCAGTACTCTCCCAAGCAATACAGAAGAGAATCCAAAAGGAGAGTGCAAGGCCATTGATGTGATCAATATGGCCGAATGCACTAGGGAGGAGGAGGACGAAAATCCTAGTGAGGAAGATCTCCTGGGACGTCTCTAAAGCAAGAAGGAGTTTCCTATTAAGGATCCAGAGGAATCTGAGGCTCATACAGAGACCATAGAGATTCCATTGAACCTCCTTCTGCCATTCATGAGCTCTGAAGAATATTCTTCCTCTGAAGAGGATGAAAATGTGACTGAAGAGCAAGTTGCTCAATATCTAGGAGCTATCATGAAGCTGAATGCCAAGCTGTTTGGTAATGAAACCTGGGAAAGTGAACCTCCCTTGCTCATTAGTGAATTAGAAACTTGGATTCAGAGAACTCTACCTCAAAAGAAGCAAGATCCTGGCAAGTTCTCAATACCTTGTACCATTGGCACCATGAGCTTTGAAAAAGCTCTATGTGACCTGGGGTCAGGGATAAACCTTATGCCACTCTCTGTAATAGAGAAGCTGGGGATCATTGAGGTACAACCTGCCTTGTTCTCATTACAACTGGCAGACAAGTCCATGAGACAAGCTTATGGATTAGTAGAGGACGTACTAGTAAAGGTTGAAGGCCTTTACATCCCTGCTGATTTCATAATCCTAGACACTAGGAAGGAAGATGATGAATGCATCATCCTAGGAAGACCTTTCCTAGCCACAGCAGGAGCTGTGATAGATGTCAACAGAGGTGAGTTAGTCCTTCAATTGAATGGGGACTACCTTGTGTTTAAGGCACATGGCCATCCCTCTGTGACAAAAGAGAGTAAGCATGAAGAGCTTCTCTCAGTTCAGAGTCAAGAAGAGCCCACACAGTCAAACTCTAAGTTTGGTGTTGTGAGGCCACAACCAAACTCTAAGTTTGGTGTTCAAACCCCATATCCAAACTCTAAGTTTGGTGTTGGGACCACACTTAAATTGACCTGATCGCCTTGTGGCTCCATGAGAGCCACTGTCAAGCTATTGACATTAAAGAAGCGCTTGTTGGGAGGCAACCCAATTTTATTTATCTAATTTTATTTTATTTTGTTTCTTTATTATTTTTGTGTTTAATTAGGTACATGATCATGAGGAGTCACGAAAAAAATCAAAAAAATTAAAAACAGAGTCAAAAACAGAAGAAAAAAATTTTCACCCTGGAGGTAGCGCAGACTGGCGTTCAACGCCAGTAAGATGCATCTGTCTGGCTTTCAACGCCAGAACAGAGCACCATTCTGGCGTTGAACGCCCAAAACAAGCAACAACCTGGCGTTAAACGCCAGGATGGTGCACGAAGAGGACAAGCTGGCGCTGAACGCCAGAAACAAGCATGAAACTGGCGTTCAACGCCAGAAACATGCATTACAGGGGCGTTGAACGCCCAGAACATGCATCAATGGGCGTTTGAACGCCAGAATGATGCATAAAGGCATGTTACATGCCTATATGGTGAAGGAATGGTATTTGTTTTCACCTCAGGATCTGTGGACCCCACAGGATCCCCACCTCAGGATCTGTGGACCCCACAGGATCCCCACCTAACATATTCCCACCTTACCTCCTAATCCTAGTTTTTGTGATGACTATTCCCCATGTCACAATTCCCAACATTCTTCACCACCTACATCTATCCACTCTTCCCCATACACCCCACCTACCTTTACAATTCAACTTCTCTTTCCCACCCAATCCCACCCATATAGCCGAATCCATCTCCCCTCACTCACCTCCATTTTTCTTCTTCTTCTTCTTCTCTTCTTTCTTCTCTTGCTCGAGGGCGAGCAATATTTTAAGTTTGGTGTGGTAAAAGCATAGCTTTTTTGCTTTTCCATTACCATTAAGGGCACCTAAGGCCAGAGAAACCTCAAAGGGAAGACAAAAGCTCCCACCTCTGAGTCATGGGAGATGGAAAGACTCATATAAACTGGAATAGCTCAGTTGGGTAGAACATGTGGCTGCAAATCAAGAGATCCCTGAGATACCTCAGGGGATAAGTTATCCTCCACAAAAATATTGGAAGCAACTAAGGGGAGGAACACAAAAATTACTAGGAATCATTCGACAGAAGCAAGGAAGAGACATAGAGGAGCTCAAAGAGCACCATTGGTTCTTCAAAAAGGCGCCACCCTCACTCAGGTTGATTCATTCCTTGATTCTTTATTTCTTTCTGTTTTCGTTTTTAATTATTGTGTTTATCTATGTTTTGTGTCTTTATTTCATGATCACTAGTATGTAACCATGCCTTAAAGCTATGAATAAAATCCATTAGTCCTTCACCTTTCTTAAAAGAAAAATGTTTTAATTCAAAAGAACAAGAAGTACATAAATTTCGAATTTATTATTGAATTTAGTTTAATTATATTGATGTGGTGACAATACTTTTTGTTTTCTGAATGAATGATTGAACAGTGCATATGTCTTTGGATCTTGTTGTTTATGAGTGTTAAAATTGTTGGTTCTCGAAAGAATGATGAACAAAGAGAAATGTTATTGATGATCTGAAAAATCATGTAATTGATTCTTGAAGCAAGAAAAAGCAGTGAAAAAGAAGAAGCATTCGAAAAAAAATGGCTAAAAAGAGTATATAGAAAAAGAAGGAGCAATAGAAAAAGCCAATAGCCCTTAAAACCAAAAGGCAAGGGTAAAAATGATCCAAGGCTTTGAGCATCAATGGATAGGAGGGCCCAAGGAAATAAAATCCAGGCCTAAGCGGCTAAATCAAGCTGTCCCTAACCATGTGCTTGTGTCATGAAGGTCCAAGTGAAAAGCTTGAGACTGAGTGGTTAAAGTCGTGATCCAAGGCAAAAGAGTGTGCTTAAGAGCTCTGGACACCACTAACTGGGGACTTTAGCAAAGCTAAGTCACAATCTGAAAAGGTTCACCCAGTTATGTGTCTGTGGCATTTATGTATCCGGTGGTAATACTGGAAAACAAAGTGCTTAGGGCCACGGCCAAGACTCATAAGTAGCTGTGTTCAAGAATCAACATGCTTAACTAGGAAAATCAATAACACTATCCCAAATTCTAAGTTTCCCAGAGACGCCAATCCCTCTAAACTACAAAGGAAAAAGTGAGATGCCAAAACTGTTCAGAAGCAAAAAGCTACAAGTCCCGCTCATTTAATTATAATTAATATTCACTGATATTTCTGAATTTATAGTATATTCTCTTCTTTTTATCCTATTTGATTTTCAGTTGCTTGGGGACAAGCAACAATTTAAGTTTGGTGTTGTGATGAGCGGATAATTTATACGCTTTTTGGCATTGTTTTTAGGTAGTTTTTAGTATGATTGAGCTACTTTTAGGGATGTTTTCATTAGTTTTTATGTTAAATTCACATTTCTGGACTTTACTATGAGTTTGTGTGTTTTTCTGTGATTTCAGGTAAATTCTGGCTGAAATTGAGGGATCTGAGCAAAACTCTGAAAAAGGCTGACAAAAGGACTGCTGATGCTATTGGAATCTGACCTCCCTGCACTCAAAATGGATTTTCTGGAGCTACAGAACTCCAATTGGTGCGCTCTTAACGGCGTTGGAAAGTAGACATCCAGGGCTTTCCAGCAATATATAATAGTCCATACTTTATTCGAAGAAAGATGACGTAACTTGGCGTTGAACGCCAAGTACATGCTGCTGTCTGGAGTTAAACGCCAGAAAAACGTCATGATCCGGAGTTGAACGCCCAAAACACGTCATAACTCGAAGTTCAACTCCAAGAGAAGCCTCAACTCGTGGATAGATCAAGCTCAGCCCAAGCACACACCAAGTGGGCCCCGGAAGTGGATTTATGCATCAATTACTTACTCATGTAAACCTTAGTAGCTAGTCTAGTATATATAGGACATCTATCTATTGTATTAGACATCTTTTGACCACTTTAAGTCTTTGAATCATTCGGTCACTTGATCATGGAGAGGGCTGGCCATTCGGCCATGCCTGAACCTCTTTCACTTATGTATTTTCAACGGTGGAGTTTCTGCACACCATAGATTAAGGGTGTGGAGCTCTGCTGTATCTCAAGTATTAATGAAGTTCTATTTTCTTTTATTCAATTCTATCTTATTCTTATTCCAAGATATTCATTCGCACCCAAGAACATGATGAATGTGATGATTAGATAACCCTCATTATCATTCTCACTTATGAACGCGCGTGATTGACAACCACTTCCGTTCTACATGCAACCGAGCTTGAATGTGTATCTCTTAGATTCCCCAACAGAATCTTCGTGGTATAAGCTAGATAGATGGCGGCATTTATGAGGATCCGGAAAGTCTCACCTTGTCTGTGGTATTTCGAGTAGGATCCTGGGAATCCGGAAAGTCTAACCTTGTCTGTGGTATTTCGAGTAGGATTCCGGTAATGAATGACTGTGACGTGCTTCAGACTTGCAAGTGCTGGGCGTTAGTGACAAACGCAAAAGAATCAAGGGATTCTATTCCAGTATGAGTAAGAACCAACCAGTGATTAGCCGTACTGTGACAGAGTGCGTGAGCATTAGTTTTCACTGCGAGGATGGGATGTAGCCATCAGCCATGGGTGATGCCTCCAGACGATTAGCCATGCGAGTGACAGCCGCAGAGGACCATTTTCCCGAGAGGATTGAAAGTAGCCACCGTTGCTGGTGAACCCCTATACACAGCTTGCCATGGAAAGGAGTAAGAAGGATTGAGTAGAAGCAGTGGAAGAGCAGGCGTCCGTGAGCCATACAGCATCTCCATATGCTTATCTGAAATTCTCACCAATGAATCTGCATAAGTATTCTATCCCTTTTATTATTTCTTCTTTAAATTTCGAAAACCCATAATCCAATTTTAATCTGCCTAACTGAGATTTACAAGGTGACCATAGCTTGCTTCATACCAACAATCTCTGTGGATTCGACCCTTACTCACGTAAGGTTTATTACTTGGACGACCCAGTACACTTGCTGGTTAGTTGAACGGAGTTGTGAATTCAACCAGTGCCATAATAGTGATTTCATACAAAGACAAACAACTTGAAAAGAATAGTGATCACAATTTCGTCCACCAGTGGGCATTGCTGAAATCACTCAATGGTATTTTGAAAAACTTTTCTCAACCAGTTTTCCTAAAGATCCTACTGAAGAGTTACAAGGAATGCCTAGAAAAATAACAGCAGCAATAAACCAAACTCTGGTGAGGCCTATTTCAGAAAAGAAGTCAAATTAGTTGTATTTTCAATTAACCCTTTCTTAACTCTGGGCGAAGATGGTTTCACGGATAAATTCTTACAACACTTTTAGGAGACTATCAAAGGAGATGTGCTCTGTGCTATCAAGAGTTTTTTCGGTGGAGGTAGAGTACTAAAAGCTTTCAATTATATCAATATCTGTCTAAACCCTAAGGTGCATGATACTAAGTCTTTGAAATAGATTAGACCTATAAATCTTAGCATTGTAGTTTATAAAATTATTTCAAAAATAGTTGTTCACAGATTGCAACTAGTTATGCACAAGGTTATTAGTGACTCACAAAATACTTTTATAAAAGGAAGACTCATTAGTGACAATATTTTAATAGCCCATGAATTTATGCACTCTCTGAAGAATAAAAGATATGGAGATTATGAATTTGCTCTGAAACTTGATATAAGCAAAGCGTATGACTGGGTTGAATGAAACTTTGTCTGAGCCATGATGGAGAAACTGGGATTTTGTAAAAAGTAGGTGGATTGGATTAAGGAACTGGTGACTATGGTTTTCTACTCTGTTACTGTGGATAGTGCTCTCATGGTTATTTTAGACCATGTAGAGGATTGCGACAAGACGATCCTCTTTCCCTCTATCTCTTTTTATTTTGTCCAGAAGGTCTATCCTATCTGCTCCACAGAGGAGAACAGAGCCTATAGTTTTCTGGGTTGAGATTTAATCGCAGATGTCCTAAAGTCAGCTACTTAATTTTTGCAGATGATTCAATTTTGTTCAGTAAGGCTACGGTCAAGGACTGCCAGAGTTTACTCAGGGTCTTAAGTAACTATGAAGTGATTAGTGGACAAACAGTTAACTTGGACAAATCTTCAATCTTTTATAGTAGGAACACACCCACCCAAACCCGAGATATGTTGTCTGAATTACTACATGTTCCACACGTGGGTAACCAGAATAGATACTTGGGTTTGCCAGCTATAGTGCAGAGGTAAAAAAAAATCTACCTTTAATTACATCAAGGAAATGGACTCTACTATCATCGAGTGGAAGGGAAGTCCTTATTAAGGCGGTGGCTATAGCAGTACCTATTTACACTCTCAGTTGCTTTAAACTCCTAGAGACACTAATAGAAGACATACAAAGAGTCATCTTGCAGTTTTGGTGGGGTCAAAATGATCGAAAAGGAGGATGCAATGGATTGGGTGGATAATTACTTATAGGTCTAAGAGACAAATGGGTCTCAATTTCAAAGATCTTAAAGCTTTCAGCCTTACAATGCTAGCCAAACAAGGATGGAGACTATTTACAAGAACAAACTCTCTAATCTCTAGGGTGTACCGAAGTAAGATTTCAAAGATTCTAATTTTCTCTGCACAGAAGTTGGAATCAACCCTTCTTGGGGATGGAGGAGCATAGTAGAGGGTAGAAAAGTTCTAGAAAAAGGTATCCTATGGAGGGTAGGCATCGGTTCAGATATCAGAATAAGAGAAGATTCATGGATTCGTGATTATCTGTCTATTACTCCTACTACAGAGACTAATTCAGAGCACAATCCTATATGGGTTTCAGACCTAATTTTACCAACTAGATCATGGAACCAGGTACTAATACAAGAACTATTCAGACTAGAAATTGTAGAGGCTATCATAAACACTGAAATCCAACAAGGTGATGATGAGGTTACCTGGCTAAAGGAGAAAAATGGATGCTATTCAGTAGCGTCTGGGTACCAATTAGCGTTCCAATTCTTCCACCCCTCGATAGAGTTCCTGCCAGAACAGTTTCAAAATAAGCAACTATGGTCTGATATTCGGAGCATCAAATGCCAACCAAAGATAAAAAATTTCTTTGGAAAATTATGCACAAAGGCCTACCTATTCAACAAAGATTAGTGAGTCCATTATGTCAGCGATGCAACAGGTTCCCTGAAAGTTGAAACTGTTGCGCATTCTCTCTGGATGTGCACCGACGCTGTTGAGGCCTGGAGAATCACTAATCTACTTGTTCCAGTTTTAATTGAAGAACCATGAATTTGGTGGAGTGAGGTTGACAAAAATATGAAGTTTGGTAGCAATACGACGAAGAAGAAGGAGCTCGCAGCAAATGCATTATGGCAGATTTGGAAGATCCGGAATGAGACTCTATTCGAGAACCAGAGCCGCCATCCTCTTCAATTGGTTGATGCTGCTCGCCACGCCATGGAAGAAGACCGACACCTTCCTTGACTTTTCTTCCTGAAGATCTCCTTCACTTTTATTTACTTTACCTTTTGGGTTTCTTTTTTCTATTGAATTATGTATTCTGACTTAAGTTGGATTGTTCCAACTTTACTCTTGTTATGCTGTCCTTTTTTGGACCACTCATTTTCATTCAATGAAATGAATTTTATCTTGGAAAAAAAAGGATACATGTAACTTTATAAGAATGAAATAACCTAGATTTTGATTATATGAGAATTTACTAAGTGGCTGGAATAACTCCACATCACGAATCAATGAATGTTAGCAATAAGGATGATCACAAAAACAACCAAAATAGATATTTGCGAGTTACTCATGTTTTGGGGTTAGATGGAGATCCGTAAAATTTCACAATCCGTCATGTAAAAATTGATGGGGACACAAACATAAGTACCCGCTTCATGGGACCCATTAAGTTCACACGAATATAAATTACTAATTTATCCTAATTTATATATATATATAAATTCATTTCTTGAATTTAATAACCTTAATTCCTGCCTCTAACTCGAATCTTTTATTTTTCTTCCAAACTCTCTCTCTCTCTCTCTCTCTTTCTCTCTCTCTCTCTAGCCCGTCACTACGTCGTTCAGTATAGTCCCAAAAATTATGTTATTATGTTGGAATATATTTTTATATTTTTTTTCTTTTGAAATGTTATTTTTCATTATAAATATGTTATGAATTCTGTTAAATTATATTGAATTGATTATTGTATGATTATTATATTATGTCTTTTTGTGTTATTTTTTTCAAAAAATATTCGTAGATATTCGACAAGATCTGCGTTTCCTAAAAGGATAATAAAATAGAGACTTGCAAAGACGGAGAAGCGACAATGCCATTTTTCTTAAACAAGAGTGAGGGATGTGAAGAAGGTCCGCCACGCTTCCCTGAGTACCAATTACCATACCTAACTAGCAACGAAGATTCAATCTGAGCTGATTTGAGAGGAGACACGTGGATTTCATCTGTATTAGCCCTTTAAGGTAATGAACCTAAGTAGGATTTGAAACCCTAACAATGGACCTGATTTGATCTTACTTACATTGAGTTCTTATTAGACCCAAGTATATATTGAATTAATATTTTGAGTTATTGTTATAACAAATACTATATTATTTAATGTTATAACACTTAATATAGGTAAAAGTTGGATATATTTACATGAATTTTTTAATTCAAATTAAAAAAATTTTAATTATCTTTTATTTTTAATTTTAAATATTATTTACTAATGTAATAAAAAAGTAAAAATAACAATAATCACTCATATAATTAAAATAGATAATCCTATAATATATACATGACACAACATATATCAATGATTATTATATATAATAAATATTTTTTTGTAATAATTATTTATATAATTTATTACACAAATTTTCTCATCTTAATATTTAATGAATTTAAGATACAAGACATTATTTAACATATAAAATAAGTAACTTAAGTTATCATCTAGGACAATAGTGCAAATATCTACTTATTTATTAGTAGTAAAAAATATATAAATAGTATAAATTGATATTTTTTAGTATAAAAATAATAATAAAGATTATTAATTAAGTTAATTATATAATTAAAATATTATAAATAATTTTTAAATAATAATAAAAAATGAGATCACTATTTTTATATATTATAAAACTTATAAAAAAAGTTGAACAATAAATCAATCCTCAATAGATTATATATTAGTCTTGTCAAAAAAATAAGTAAATAATATATCAGATATTATTATTTACGTACTAATATAATATCTATTATCGATTATTAAATTTATAATAAATTTTTAATCCAATTTTTAGTAACAAAAATTTAAATAATTGAAATTATTAAATGATAAATATTTTGCACTCAATTAATTTTTTGTTATTGAAATTAAAAGGGGATAAGTCGTTAATCAATTCTAAATTTAAATTTAAATTTGAGTAAAAAAATAAAAAAATATTTTAAATTTTATCTCACTAACCAGAATTAATTTCAAGATAAGAAATTACTTTGTATATTATATTGTAAGATAGTGTGATCATTTATTATTTTTAATGACAAATATTGTCAAATAAAATAGTGTAAGAAATTAAAAGAAAATGTATTTACCAGTTCAGAAAAAACTAATTTATTTTTCAATAGAATAAATTATATATTGAATAACAAAAGTTGTTATTAATTTCTCTTCACATTAACTAATACTCAACAATGGTATTTGGGTACACCTTGTTACCAAGAAATATTAATCAATCTAATAAATTTTGTAATGATATAAGTCTATAAATTTGAAAATTTAAAAATCATGTCATAAAATGTGAAATTTTAACAAGGAATAATATTGATCATATTATTTTGATTTCAAGAATAAATATAAAACTAACAAATAAAATTGTTCAGGTAAATTTCAACAAAGACAAAAGTACATAAATATTGCTATTAATAATGAGAAATTAATCTATTTTAAAGACAATTATATTTTTTCTACGAATTTTTTAATTCGGCAGGCTAAAAACTAATTCACGATGCTCTATTTATTAAGGATCTGTCGCTAATTAATGAATTGTCACACACATAAAACGAAATTTAAACTCCAAATATTTACTTAAACAAATGAGATTATAATTCAACCAATCCAAATTAATTAAGATTAATTATTTTTAATATTTTCAAGTTATAAAATATTTATAATAATAATTATTATATATGTTTCGTTTAATTTTTTTAATAATAAAAAATTATATAATTTTATGTATTAAAAAGGGGAAAAAACATAAAGAATTTAGGAGAATATCTTAGTGACAGCTACGGAATTAGAAAAAAAAAAACACGGTGAGAATTGTGACAGAGCGAATAAAATGAATAAGAAGACATCGATCCATTTTTTTAATGAAGAAAAGAAAACGATTGGTTGGGGTTCTATTTAAGATTCTATTATGATTATTATATCAATGACCAATTACTTAACTAATCAAAAGTATTTGCATGAGAAAGATTACTAATCTTGGAAGTAATGTGTTTTCAAAAGGGGACTTCTCACTTCTCAGCATAAAAAAGAGATACAGTAAACGTATTTCGTGTGAGCAAAGAAAGTGAATAATTATTGAAGGTGGAAGATGCTAGTAAGCAAAGAAATTCAAAAAAGCAAAAAAAAAGGAAGAAAGAGACGGTTGGTAATTCATATGGATAACAGAACCTCTTAGGAACCAACCGAGCCCAATCATATTCAAACAGAACATGTGAAGTAATTTGACTTAACAAGCCAAGGGAAAGGCAACGAGAGACAACGAGTGCACGCATTAAAATAATGACAAACCGCCAGCACCTAACAATTAATAAACAATTTAAATGCTTTTTTGTCTGAAATTATGGTCATCGTTCATCGCCTAACCAAAAATCAAATTGAAGACCAACGAAACTACCACAGGAAGAAGAAGAACCTGAACCTCTTCATTAACCGCCACAAATCAGCTTCAGTACTTTCTCTCATTTTCTTCAGGTAACCCTACTCTCTTGTTGTGAACTAAACGATTAAGTGTTTTTGTGCTTTCTCCTCCTAAGTTCTTCATGTATGATCATTTCGTGATTTAGATAGAATTAAGTATACCACTGCTTTGTTAATAATAAGAACTTTGAAGGAAGTTATAGACTTATAGTAATTGATAAGATTTATTTTGATATAGGTGAAAGAATCGGAGGTCTGTATTTATGGGAAATTCAGGGTCAACAGATGATTCTAGTGATGATTTCGTTCATCACCCTTCTTCTTATGATGGGATTTCGGGGACTACTAGCTATGATTATCATCAACCCTCTTCTTATGATGGGACTTCAAGGAATACTAGCTATGATTATTATCCCCAACCATCTTCTTATGATGCAACTTCAAAGAACACAAGCTATGAGGATTATCCCCAACCATCTTCTTATGATGCAACTTCAAAGAACAATAGCTATGAGGATTATCGCCAACCTTCTTCTTATGCTGGGAGTTCGAAGAATACTAAATACCAGCAAATCGAGCGCCCCACTTATATAGCTGATAATTTCAGTTCACTTGATCAGGTTTTTGCTCCTCTATTTAGAGATCTTAATCTTAGCACTATAAAGAAATTTTTGTAATACACTAGAACAGGAATTACTACTAGGTATTTAGAAAACTTTGTTTGATTATATAATGGCATCAAGGTATCTGTAATATTTTCATTGATCATTTTGAACTTATTGCACACTGTGAAGTTGCTTGCGGTGTTTGGTTTATTTGCAACCTGTTTTCATTTGAAAAGAATATGGTTACATCTCATGAAGGTGCTGCAAACATAGTTACTGCATGTTTTCTTGTAGAATTTTTGCCTGTACTTATCTGCTGCCCTATCCTTCAGGTTATTACTGCTCTTAGAGAAGCTGGTCTGGAATCATCAAATTTAATACTTGGTATTGATTTCACCAAAAGCAACGAATGGACAGGTTTGTTCTTTGTGAATACGAAATTAATGTTATATTATACACACTGTATGAGAATGGAGAATGCTGAAAATCACATCTTGGGAATTTCAGGCAAGCACTCATTCAACCACAAAAGCCTTCATCATATTGGCCGGATTCCGAATCCATACGAGCAGGCAATCTCCATCATCGGCCGTACTCTCGCTGCTTTTGACGAGGATAATCTGATTCCATGTTTTGGATTTGGTGATGGTGAGCTTTTGTTTCTGACTTTATGATCAAATGTTTATATTTTTCTCTTGTATTATATTGATTCCAGCCAATACTTCTGCAGCATCTACGCATGATAAGTATGTGTTCAACTTTTATCCTGATGGTCGCTCTTGTCGTGGTTTTGAGGAAGTACTTGCACGCTACAGAGAGATTGTTCCACTCTTAAAATTGGCAGGTTCAATATTATTCCTTGTTGACTACATTTTACAATTTTATTACAAGTATCTGTTACAAATATATCTAATAAATGATGTATGACTTAATGCATACATATAAAGGGGCACCACATATGTATGGCTTTATTGTCCTGCAAAAATTAGAAGATCTAATCATGAAAGACTAACGGTTGAACCCTTATCAATAGGTCCAACATCATTTGCACCTGTAGTTGATGCAGCAATTGATATTGTGGAGAGAAGCCAGGGTCAATATCATGTTCTTGTAATTATTGCTGATGGACAGGTTTTATATATTTATTTCGTTTTTGTTTTATATCATTTTGATTCTTCTTACGGAATGATATAATTGAAGCCCATGTTTCTAAAGCATTTTGTTTTTTCATAGGTTACTAGAAGTTCAGATACACCACATGGAAAGCTTAGTCCACAAGAGCAAGCAACCATTGATTCTATTGTTGCTGCAAGGTAAACTTTTTATTTTTATTTTTTTTGCTAGGCCTTATATTTTGTTAATGATATCCATCTTTGATGCTGGAGCTGTTCTAATTTTCAGTCACTATCCACTCTCAATTATTTTGGTTGGAGTTGGAGATGGACCATGGGATGAAATGCAACGCTTCGATGATAACATTAAGCACCGGTTATTTGACAACTTTCAGGTAGTTTACATATGTATGATTGCATTTCCCATTTAGATTCTCATTTTTCCATGCAATGTTAATGTTATTCTGCTATGGTTTTCTAACATTTCCTTTTTGCTTCTTTAGTTTGTGAACTTCACAAAGATCATGTCCGAAAAAGAGGCATCAAAGAAGGAAGCAGCATTTGCACTTGCTGCCCTTATGGAAATTCCAATTCAGTACCGGATAGCCTTAAATTTACAACTTGGAAGGTAAGCTTTGAACTTACAAGTACAACCATGAAAGATTCTAATATATTCAAGGATAACAGAGTGTGCAATTTTTCTGATGCAGTGGAAAATCAATAGGTAACCATCGAAGTAACAGGCCTCTGCCTCCGCCTAAGGAAGTTATAGACCATGACAATTCTGTCAGCACAGTTCCACGAAATGTTGAATCGGTCGAGCCATCGGCTCCGGCTGTAACTGAATCAGTATGCCCTATTTGCCTAACGAATCCAAAGGACATGGCGTTTGGATGTGGCCATACAGTAAGTTTTCTTTGATGAACTTGTTACTATATATGCTCATGTTAATGTGCCTTGAAGTTATATGATGTAACTCTGGTTTTTAAATGATAAAAATCTTAAAAGGAATGCTATTTTTATAAATCTCACATTTGATGATGAACATGTACATTTATTATGTAACATTCAATCATTTAACATTTAATTCTGTTATTTAATTGTACTGTGTTGTTTGATATAGACTTGCAGGGAGTGTGGTGCAACATTATCTTCATGTCCTATGTGCCGGCAGGAAATTACAACTCGCCTGAAATTGTACAATTAAGCTTGGAGACTTCATAGCTGCTGATTATGAATGTACAGAAAGTCTGTCTTCTTTTTTTCAAGTAAAATTTCTTAACATTTCCAATAAGCTAAGTAATGATTGGGGGGATGTAAAGAATGGTTAGAATTTATTTTTTTATTTATTTATTTTTGGGTGTTATTAAATAAAGAGTGTTCATTGATTTGAAACTTGAGTGCTAACATTAGCAATATTTTTTATTTGTAAGCCATTCATTTAGTTGTTGACCAAAAACATGGAGGACTTCTTTGTTTCTCAAAAGTTAAATGACAAATTGATTTTTCACCCAGAGCAGGGGTTCGCATTCTACTCATTTTGCATCAAATCTGTACATATAAAAACAGTGCATCAAAGTTCTCAGTTTGACACGAAGTAGTAGTTTTTGGCAAAATCATAACATGCATATAATAGTCAGAATGCGAGTAAAAGTTACATAAACAATTAATTAAAAACACTTTACAGAGTTTTAAAGTGTCTTAAAATGAAATTCCATAGAATTTCAGAGTTATGAGTACATAACTTGAATATAAACAGAAATATGTGAAAGGAATCCTACTCAGAAAAAGAACTTGGAATATAAACAGGAAATCTTTCAGATGTGAGTATGTATAAGTGGTAGAGTCAAGTGTTAGAAGTTTCTTAAAATATAAGTAAATTAAATTTTTAACCTTAACAAGTCAAAATCGACATGCAAGTCAAAAACTCAAAATAAAGCCTAAGCAATTGATAGAGATACTAGTATTATTTTATGCCATGTTTGTGTGTTAAGTGTTAACTTTAGTTCCAGTTGAACCGGGCTACAAATCAACTTCACTGTATATATCCAAACATTTGTCACGTGTAAAAAACAAGCATGGAAATGAAAATGAAATTAGAATAATGGATGATGACGATGGGGAATTTGTCTTGCCCTCACCTCCATCCAGAATTTCCAAAATGACTGCAAACATTTGGTACTCTGAAGACTAGACTAAATTTCCAATGCTATCCTGACTCAATATAAAAATATTACAGGTAGTATAGATAACCTTAAATTAAAGTTTTAGCTAATACGGTATGTATCATGTTTTATTGTATATTTATTAAAATACAAATTTAAAAAATTTTACAAATAATAACTTTAACATGTACCTTAAACCCCAAATTAATCTACTACTAATAAACATTAGTTTGGTATAAAATATAAAAATATTTTCTAACAAATAAGGATTAACTACGATTTTAGTCTCTAAAGTATAAATAAAAAATTTTTTTTCTAATATTTTTTTGCATACAAAATGGTCCCTAAAATTTAACTTTATTTTAAAATTTTGACTGTAGAAGCGGAGGTAGAAATGGATCGTGAACAGCTTCTTTTTCTTTCTCTCTTTTCCCTTTCTCCTTTTTTTTCTTCCCTTTTCATTTGCATAAACATAAACACTCTCTTTTTTATATTTTGTTTTTTTAATTTTATAATTTTTTTGTTACGAATAATTTAGTCAAAAATTTTAAAATTTAAATAAAAAAGACGATTTTAAAATTTAATTTTAAATTTTAGAAATAATTTTATATACAAAAAAAATTAAAAACAAAAAAAATTTCGCTCTATATCTTAAGAACTAAAATCATAAGTTAAACCTAAATAATAAACAATAGGTAGTGTTACGTAAACAAGTTATTATTCAATCAAATTCAACATCCGAAAAAAACACAAAATGTTAGAATCTACCCGTATTTTTCTTTTTCCTCCTCTTTCTTTCTCCTCCATCCTTTTTCTTTCCGTTTCTTTTGCAATTTTTATTTGTTTCTTCTCTTATTTTTTTTCCGACTTCTTTCTTCTTATTTTTTTTCGTATGTTCTATTATTTAATATTTATAGATAATTTTTAACTTTTTATCAAAAAAAGTTATTATTTTCTGAAAAATTTATGTCAATTTTTTAAAAAACATTATGTTACTTAAAAAAAATAACTTTAAAAATTTAGATGCTAAAATATTTGTTTACCCGCATTTTTTCTTTACCAATATTAAAAGGTAATTTTTCGGTTATTAATAAAAACAAGTGAGCATAGAATGACTATATTTACTTATTTAGTCATAATAATTACTTTTCTCCAACTATAACTTTCTACTAAGATTAAGATATAACTATTTGTATAACATAAATAAAAGAAAAATGTTAGTATTGTTGACTGTTGAGTATGAGTATAAGTATGACACTCTTCAAGTCTTCAGGGATAAAAACAAAAATGAATGTTATGAAATCAACGGTTTTAGTGTATAAAAAAAAACAAAAATTTAAAAGTTAATACGTAATAACGTTTCTAGAAACAAAAATAAAAGTCTCAAATTCGTTGGGGGGATAGTCAGGAAAAAAAAAATTCGTTGGGGGACGTAAGTTGTATATGTATCATAAATTTGCAGCGTAGTAAGGTCAAGCACGACGGCACATTTTATTATTTATAAAGAGAAAATAAAAGAACCACAAAAAGGAAAATAGAAAGTAATATCTGATTTAGAAAATAAAAGGCACCTTCTGCTAGACAATGGACATGTATTTGAATCAATTAGGTGGGTTTCTATGAGGAAATTAAGGGGATGGGTGCATGTATGCAGAAAGTGCGTGCATAAACATGAATTAAAATCATTATTATCAAGAATTCTTGTGGTTGTGGGAGGATTCATGAGAGTCGCCCTTGAACATATCTCTAATGATACTATGCTTCACTTTTGATCGGGATGCCGGAAAGTTGCTGAATGAACCGGAAGGATGTATTTTACGCTGCCCTGCACCTGCACCTTCCCCTGATGCACCCGACGACACTTTCGCATCACTATCGCCGCCCTTCCCACTCATTCTTCCCACTTCCGTTGTTTCTTTAATATTTCTCTCTTCCAACGATGCCACTATTTATACACCAAAAAGTTTACCCTTCTCTACTAAAGGCTTTTATTATGTTGGAAGTGAGAAGCTCTTCCATTAGGATAAGATCACACTCGTTGCGGGTCCCACTGCAAAAGAAAACGAACAAAATTTCAAGCTTTTTGGACTCACCTTTGAATTGTCTATTGGCGACACTGCAGTCTGAGACGCCTGCACCGCCACGCACGTGTTGCGCCCTTCTTTTACTTCCATCTTATTTACTATTGATGACGAATTTCGATGACTTATATTCTTATAAACTTGACGTCTATAAGGAATCTTGTTTGAATATTCTACCTATTCCCAGTGATGATGCACTTTTTTTAATTTTGATATTAGGGTAGGAATGGTGTATAGTAGCATTATTGGGGTTAGAAAGATTGACTATTTTGTGATGACTGTGTTGAAAAAATTGGACGGACAGTAATAGGATAGTCTGATTATATAAATCAGTAGGTACACAAATTGAACTGTTCATATCAAATGCTACGCCTACGCGTCGTGCATATAGCGCGTCTGAGTCTCTTAACCTACGGTCCTCTTTTTCACTTTCGAAATTTCCTCCCACTCATTTCTTTTACGGGAACGGATTTGGTGTGTGGAAATTCTTTGGCACACCAGTGCCCATGATACTTATGTTTGGCTGACCGGTGTATCATATGATGTTAGCCGTCGGATCTCTATGCTTTATCAATCCAATGGTAGAGATTACTCTTTCTCTCTCCTCCTATGATTGGTTAGTGGGAATCATGTGTCAGAGAGGTTAGTTTGCAAAATTCACTTTGTAGTTGGTTATTTTTGTTATAATAAAAAATTATTTGGGTTTATGTAGAATTAGTTTATCATGTTTTAAGAACTAAATTAATGGCACTTAGTGATTCTGTTTAACGCTAAATCAGAGATGATGGAGGAGGGCTGGGAGGGAAGGAAAAGCGCCGTGGACGTCGTTTGACGCATACAAGTTAAGCTGCGATGTCTACGTATCCGTCACTGACCCGTCAATGGAGTTGCAGGAAGCTTCTCCCGTGGAGTCACACTGCAAAGCTGCCTGCTCTACGAAGTGCGACCTCTGTCGCGACTCGTTGGTTCGAAGGATGAAGATCTGCATAGTGTCCTCGCCAGAGCTACATAGTGTTTCGGCTAGATTATGGCTTTGCCGGAGACGACCAACAAAGAAGGATCGAAGCGGCATGGGATGGTGGGCGAGAGGATGACGAAGGAGATTGCCGATGGTGTTACGGGTCGGGCGGGTTAGGTTAGAACTAAGTTGGTTGAACTTGGGTCAATCCTGATGGGCCTCTGGAGTATAATTTTTTGCTTGAGATGCACATTTTTTTCAGAGACCAATGATGGGCTCAAGTGGTGGGATATTAATAATTTTGTTAAAAATGGATGACTGGTCTGGAAAAAAAACTTACATGGCTGAAGAAAGAAGAGGAACACCCAGTACTTTCGTCGGAGGTGGAATTGACATGGGCGGAGCGAGGAGTTTTGCCTTCGATGAAGAGGAGAGGAGCTTCGATTAGGGTCGGGTATTAGGGGTTGGGTTGCTAGGCGAGTTCGGGTTTTGTTTTGTTTTTTGGGTCGAGTCAGTTTCTCTGGCCCAATACCAGGTAAAAAAAAAATGTTATCTTCCAGCATGACCAAACCAAAAAAAAATTTAAAAACCGTAAATATACAAAAAAAGTGTAATTATGAACAACTTACCTGCTTCCATCGACTACATTGATTGATAAGATTAGATTAAGGCTATAATTTAAATTTTGAATTCATTCGGTGGTTATAGCCCTTTTTAGAAATCTGGTTATTGCCCTTGGCAATTGCACCCACATTAATTCGCAATTAATGCCCAGTCTAATCAGGTTTAAGGGTTATTTATTAAAAAGAAAAAAAATTAAAAAGGCAGGAGGTGTTTCGCCAGATGAACGCGCGTACGTTTACGTTTTTCACTAAAAAAAAAACGCGTACTTTTCAAAGAAGGGAATCAACCCAGTACCCAAAAACAGGTAACACAAAAACAGTTATTGCATGTATAATTACTAATTAGTTGCAGATACACCAAATGAAAATAATGCAGAAGGGAAAAAAATCGATTAGCAGGTCTTTGAGAACCCACACATGCAATAGTTGGCGAAAGGCACCGGATCACGATTTGGAAACGATAAATGCTAACAACTCAAGATAATTCCCTAATTATATATCAACCGCTCAGATGACTTGTTTTATATTGGATGATTTACATCTCCCGTTTTTTGCTTAGGGCTGTGAACTATCTGATACCGTCACAACTAATTTATACCAAACAGCCAGAAAATTGTTAACTCTAATAGTCAATGGGGAGTCACCGGAAAGCGTTTTTTTGCGTATGTTTGGGAAATATACATTTCAATTTAAATCAATTCAAATTACTACTAACAAGCAAGGAGATGAGAAGATATTGATAGTTAACCGCATCTGGATTTCTTGTCGTGTAATAGTCACTGGCGAGGAGGGATAAACCAATTAACAATTCAACATAAACAGATTTGTTATATCAAACCGATGAAAGTAGATATAATAATCGCTACAGAGTTTTAATTAGCATTTCATAAGATCAAAAGGACGACGAAACAAACAAACCAGATAGATCATTCAAGGCTTTACTCATCGACAAAAAACCAAAACAACATAAAGACGTCACCCATGTGAACCAGGTCAAATACCTCCGTCACTGTCTTCACCCTGCTCCGGTCGAACGCCTGCCTGGCGGGACAAAGATTTCTCCTTGACCTTCAAAACATCGATGACACTGTTTGCCAGGAGTCGCCAATTTGAGCTTTTCGCCATCATTTCGCTTGCTTTGCCATACAGTCGGCGACCGGCCGCTTCATACTGTTGCAAGGTCCTGCGAAGCAACTTTTCCTCCCGGCGCCGTGCCTTCTCCTCTTCCTCCAGTTGATCCGCCTTTTTCTTCAATTTGACCATTAAGTCTATGTTCTTGGCATTGACCTGGAAGACTTCATCTGCCGCTTTTTCAAGCCTAGCCTCCCATAACTCCTCCCTCCTGACAAGTTCAGCCTCAACGAGGTCAAAATCCGCGGACTTTTCATTTGTACGGATGATGTTGATTAGATTAGACATCGGCTCTTCCGTGAGGTCGACGGGACTAACGGTGGGGTCGGTGACGGTCTCCTTCGACATTTTTTCAGAAGTACACAGTGGAGAGAGCAGTGGAAGGTGGCAGAAATAAGGAAGGGGATAAGGATAGAGGGAGAGGTGAGAGAAGGAGTTACGGCAGAGAAGAACTGGGAAAGAAGCATTGGGAGGTTTAGAGTTTGTCATTAAGGGGCACATATACATATACCGTGTAAATTGGGAAGCTTCGTCGAATACTTTTTTCGTAGAAAATGAGTAATTAATATACTTCGTTTATTTTCGGGAAAATAAAAAAATAAACGATTTATATTTAAAAACTAGTTCGATGGAAGAAAAAAAAAGGAACATTTAATTGATACAAAATAGCCCACAAATTTTGGTAACTCAATGGGAAGTCGCCGAAATGCGTGTTTTTCGTATTTTTAGGAAATATTTATTTCAATTTAAATCAATTCAAATTATTACTAACAAGAAAGGAGATGAGAAGATATTGATAGTTAACCGCATCTGGATTAAATGAAATTATACTGACTACGAAGCATAGAATATTAATCTACCGAAACAATGGCAATCAAAATGGAAATGACTCAAATTTTGTTGTTGACGTGCAATAGTCACTGGCGAGGAAGGATAAACTGATTAACAATTCAATATAAACGGATTTCGATATCGAACCGATGAAAGTAGATATAATAATCGCTGCTAAGTTTTAAATAGCATTTCAAAAGATCAAAAGGGCGACCTAACAAACAAACTAAATAGATCATTCAGGGCTTCGGGTTTCGACAGAAACCAACACAACATAGAGATGTCACACATGTGCACCAGGTCAAATCCCTCCGTCCCTGTGTTCACTTTGCTCCGGTTGAACGCCTAATGGAGGGGACAAAGATTTCTCCTTGACCTCCAAAACATTGACAACCCTTTGTGCCAGGTCACGCCACTTTGAGCTTTCGGCCATCATTTTGTTTGCTTTGTCATACATTCGGCGAACGGTCGCTTCACACAGTTGCTGCTCCCTGCGCAGCAACTTTTCCTCCAGACGACGTGCCTTCTCCTCTTCCTCCAGTTGATCCTCCTTTTTGTTCAACTTGACCATTAACTTCAACCTCTCGTACCTGACCTCGAAGAGTTCCTCTGATATTTTTTCAAGGATAGCCTCCCAAATTTCCTCCCTTCTGACAAGTTCGGCCTCAACGAAGTCACATACCAAGAACTTTTCATCTGTACGGACGATGTTGATCAGATTGGACATCGGCTGTTTCGTGAGGTAGATGGGACTAACGACGTGGTCGGTGACGGTCTCCTTCGACATTTTCTCGGAAGTACACAACGGAGAGAGCAGTGGAGGGTGGCAGAAATAAGGAGGTGGATAAGGATAGACGGAGAGGTGAGAGAAGGAGATACGGCAGAGAAGAACTGGTAAAGAAGTATTGGGAGGGATAGGGTTTGTCATTAATGTGCACGTATACCTATATAGTGTAGGCCCTATAGTGTAAAGTGAGAAGCTGCTTCGAATACTTTTTTTTCCGTAGAAAATGAGTAATTAATGTACTTCGTTTTTTTTTTTGAAAAAATAAATGATTTATATTTAATGAAAAAGAAGGGATAACAAGTTTAATATAGTTTTAAATTTAAATTTAAAATTATTTTTCAGTGTTCAGCTTTTAAAATTATGTTCATGATTTCTTCGATTCCCGTGCCAAACCCAAAAACGAAGCATCGGTTACAGTGGGCGTAAATGAAGGCGTATGTGGCACGGTACCTGACTTATCTGGTGAGCCGTTTTGCAGTATATAAGTTTACTACCCAGTTTTTCTTTATCACGTCTGGTGATCCATACTAACAAAGGTCCTCCTTTAACCTTTCACTTCCACCACATATTCACTAAATTTAAATCAAATAGGATGAAATTTGGTGCAACCTCCGAGAAAGGCAGAAGGGGAAAGAAGGCCAGATATGGGAGAACGAAAGGGAAAGGGAAAATGGTGACCCCACTCGTCTGTCTGCTGACTCTTCTGCCTCACGAAATATGGGAGAGAATTGCAGCAAGGGTTGCGTCGGCCTCAATCCATGGTATGTTTAACATGCAGGCGACCTGCAAGGAGTTTCTGGACGCAGCCCACTCACCTGCGGTGTACAAGGTGGCCTCCATGGCGGAGATACCCGTCGTGTTCGGTTATGACATGGAGGACCATCCTGAGGATGTGTTCCTTTTTAAAAGCGAGCGCGCAGGAAATTTGGCCGCTATATTCTGTATAGGGATGAGGGAATTCTTCTAGATGGGCCGAAGAGTCGGAAGGTGCAACACCCTACTTGAGGCCGCCGATGCGGGCGACGTCCAAGCCCGCTACATGTGTGCGATGCTGCTACTGACGCCAGGTGTTGGGGACGAGGCGGACGCTGGCAGGGGGGTTGAAATGTATGCGAACGTACTGGCTGCTGGAAAAATTGAATTGTGCAGAGAACTCTTCGGGAAGTTGTTCGCAAATTCGCTGATTGGGGTCCACCCGTCGGATCCAGGGAAGGCCATGGTCTGCCGGTCAAACGTCTGCCCGACCCGCGAGACCATGGGTGCCGCCAACGATTGGTCGAGTGTGTCGTGCGTTGATGAGCGGATAATTTATACGCTTTTTGGCATTGTTTTTATATAGTTTTTAGTAAGTTCAAGCTACTTTTAGGGATGTTTTCATTAGTTTTTATGTTAAATTCACATTTCTGGACTTTACTATGAGTTTGTGTGTTTTTCTGTGATTTCAGATAAATTCTGACTGAAATTGAGGGATTTGAGCAAAACTCTGAAAAAGGCTGACAAAAGGACTGCTGATGCTGTTGGATTCTGACCTCCCTGCACTCGAAATGGATTTTCTGGAGCTACAGAACTCTAAATGGCGCGCTCTCAACGGCGTTGGAAAGTAGACATCCAGGGCTTTCCAGCAATATATAATAGTCCATACTTTATTCGAAGAATGACGACGCAACTTGGCGTTGAACGCCAAGTACACGCTCCTTTCTGGAGTTAAACGCCAGAAAAACGTCATTATCCGGAGTTGAACGCCCAAAACACATCATAACTCGAAATTCAACTCCAAGAGAAGCCTCAGTTCGTGGATAGATCAAGCTCAGCCCAAGCATACACCAAGTGGGCCCCGGAAGTGGATTTATGCATCAATTACTTACTCATGTAAACCCTAGGAGCTAGTTTATTATAAATAGTACATTTAACTATTGTATTAGATGTCTTTTGACCACGTTACATCTTTGGTCTCAGTTTTGTTTTATTCTTCATCCTAAGAGACTATTGATCACGTTTAGGGGGTTGGCCATTCGGCCATGCCTAGACCTCTTTCACTTATGTATTTTTAACGGTGGAGTTTCTGCACACCATAGATTAAGGGTGTGGAGCTCTGCTGTACCTCAAAGATTAATGAAGTTCTATTTTCTTTTATTCAATTCTCTATCTTATTCTTATTCCAAGATATTCATTCGTACTCAAGAACATGATGAATGATGATGAGTTAGATAACCCTCATTATTATTCTCACTCATGAACGCGCGTGATTGACAACCACTTCCGTTCTACATGCAACAAGGCTTGAATGTGTATCTCTTAGATTCCCCAACAGAATCTTCGTGGTATAAGCTAGATAGATGGCGGCATTTGTCTGGATCCGGAAAGTCCAACCTTGTCTGTGGTGTTCCGAGTAGGATCCTGGGAATCCGGAAAGTCTCACCTTGTCTGTGGTATTCCGAGTAGGATTCCGTTCATGAATGACTGTGACGTGCTTCAAACCTGTAACCTGCTGGGCGTTAGTGACAAACGCAAAAGAGGGATTCTATTCCAGTAGGGAGGGAACCAACCGGTGATTGGCCGTACTGTGACAGAGTGCGTGAGCATTAGCTTTCACTGCGAGGATGGGATGTAGTTATCAACCATGGGTGATGCCTCCAGACTGGTTAGCTGTGCGAGTGACAGCCGCATAGGATATTTCCCCGTGAGGATGAAAGTAGCCACAGTTGATGGTGAACCCCTATACAAAGCTTGCCATGGAAAGGAGTAAGAAGGATTGAGTAGAAGCAATGGGATAGCAGGCGTCCGAGAGCTCTACAGCATCTCCATTCCGCTTATCTGAAATTCCTACCAATGAATCTGCATAAGTATCTCTATCCTTTTTATTATTTATCTCTTTTTATTTTCGAAAACCATAAACTATTTTAATCTCCCTAACTGAGATTTACAAGGTGACCATAGCTTGCTTCATACCAACAATCTCTGTGGATTCGACCCTTACTCACGTAAGGTTATTACTTGGACGACCCAGTACACTTGCTGGTTAGTTGAACGGAGTTGTGACTTCAAATAAGGACAATTATTGAATAAATCCAATTACAATGAATCAGATCAAAGAACAGTGATCACAATTTCGTCCACCAAGTTTTTGGCGCCGTTGCCGGGGATTGTTCGAGTATGGACAACTGACGGTTCATCTTGTTGCTCAGATTAGGTAATTTTCTTTTCAAAAATCTTTTTCAAAAATTTTTCTTTTATTTTTCGTTTTTCAAAACTTTATTTTCAAAAATAATTAATAAAAATCCAAAAAAAATTAGAAAATCATAAAAATCAAAAATATTTTGTGTTTCTTGTTTGAGTCTTGAGTCAATTTTTAAGTTTGGTGTCAATTGCATGCTTTTAAAATTTTTCTTGCATTTTTTTCGAAAAATCCATGCATTCATAGTGTTCTTCATGATCTTCAAGTTGTTCTTGATAAGTCTTCTTGTTTGATCTTGATGATTGCTTGTTTAGTGTTGTTTGTTGTTTTTCATGTGCATTTTTGCATTCATATTTTTCATGCATTAAAAATTTTTAAGTTTGGTGTCTTGCATGTTTTCTTTGCATCAAAATTTTTCAAAATTATGTTCTTGATGTTCATCATGATCTTCAAAGTGTTCTTGGTGTTCATCTTGACATTCATAGCATTCTTGCATGCATCTTGTGTCTTGATCCAAAATTTTCATGTTTTGGGTCATTTTTGTGTTTTTCTTTAAAAATTCAAAAATCAAAAAATATCTTTTCCTTATTTCCCTCCAAATTTTCAAAATTTTGGGTTGACTTGGTCAAAAATTTTCAAAATTAGTTGTTTCTTACAAGTCAAGTCAAAATTTCAATTTTAAAAATCTTATCTTTTCAAAATCTTTTTCAAAAATCATATCTTTTTCAATTTTTTCTTTTTTCTCGAAAATTTCAAAAATATTTTTTCAAATTATTTTCAAAATCTTTTTCTTATCTTTATATGTAATTTTCGAAAATTCACTAATAATTAATGTGATTGGTTCAAAAATTTGAAGTTTGTTACTTTCTTGTTAAGAAAGGTTCAATCTTTAAGTTCTAGAATCTTATCTTGTAGTTTCTTGTTAGTGAAGTAAGTAATTTCAAAATTTTTGAATTAAATCTTTTTATCTTTTATTTGATCTTTTTCAAAAATTTTATCTTTTTCAAAATTTGATTTCAAAATATCCTATCTAACTTACTATCTTCTTATCTTTTTCAATTTTGATTTCAAATCTTTTTCAATCAACTAACTAACTTTTTGTTTGTTTCTTATCTTTTTCAAAACCACCTAACTACTTTTCCCTCTCTAATTTTTCGAAAATATCTCTCTCTTTTTCAAAAGTTCTTTTTAATTAATTAATTGTTGCATGTTTTAATTTTAATTACAATTTATCTCTAATTTTCGAAAATCACTAACTCTTTTTCAAAATTATTTTCGAAATCCCTCTTCTCTTTTCTTCTTCTATTTAATTATTTAATTACTAACACTTCTCTTCACCTCTCTTCATCCATAAAACCGAATCCCTTCTTCATTCTTATACCCCTTCTTTTTCTACTAACATAAAGGAATCTCTATACTGTGACATAGAGGATTCCTTTTTCTTTTCTTGTTTTCTTCTCTTTCATATGAGCAGGAACAGGGATAAAGGCACTCTTGTTGAAATTGATCCAGAACCTGAAAGGACTCTGAAGAAAAGATTAAGAGAAGCTAAATTACAACAATCCAAAAACATCTTTAAGAGAAACAACCTTTCAGAAATTTTCGAACAGGAGAAGGACATGGCAGCCGAAAATAATAATAATAATGCAAGGAGAATGCTTGGTGACTTCACTAAGCCAACGTCCAAGTTTGATGGAAGAAGCATCTCCATTCCTGCCATTGGAGCCAATAACTTTGAGCTTAAGCCTCAACTAGTTGCTTTAATGCAACAAAATTGCAAGTTTTATGGACTTCCATCTGAAGATCCTTATCAGTTTTTAACTGAGTTCTTGCAGATCTGTGAGACTGTAAAGACAAATGGAGTTGATCCTGAAGTCTACAGACTCATGCTTTTCCCTTTTGCTGTAAGAGACAGAGCTAGAGTGTGGTTGGATTCTCAACCCAAGGATAGCCTGGACTCATGGGATAAGCTTGTCACTGCATTCTTAGATAAGTTCTTTCCTCCTCAAAAGCTGAGCAAGCTGAGAGTGGATGTTCAAACCTTCAAACAAAAAGATGGTGAATCCCTCTATGAAGCTTGGGAAAGATACAAGCAGCTGACCAAAAGATGTCCATCTGACATGTTTTCAGAATGGACCATATTAGATATATTCTATTATGGTCTCTCTGAATTTTCGAAAATGTCATTGGACCATTCTGCAGGTGGATCTATTCACCTGAAGAAAACGCCTGAAGAGGCTCAAGAACTCATTGACATGGTTGCAAACAACCAGTTCATGTATACTTCTGAGAGGAATTCCGTGAATAATGGGGTACCTCAGAAGAAAGGAGTTCTTGAAATTGATGCTCTGAATGCCATACTGGCTCAGAACAAAGTGTTGACTCAACAGGTCAACATGATCTCTCAAAATCTGAATGGATTGCAACATGCATCCAACAGTAATAGAGAGGCAGCTTCTGAAGAAGCTTATGATCCTGAAAACCCTGCCATGGCAGAGGTTAATTACTTAGGTGAACCTTATGGAAACACCTATAACTCATCATGGAGGAATCATCCAAATTTCTCCTGGAAGGATCAACAAAAACCTCAACAAGGTTTTAACAATGGTGGACGTACTAGGCTGAATAATAGTAAGCCATATCCATCATCTTCTCAGCAACAGACTGAGAACTCTGAACAAAATAATTCTAATTTGGCTAATATAGTCTCTGATCTGTCAAAGGCCACTTTCAGTTTCATGAATGAAACCAGATCCTCCATTAGAAATCTGGAGGCACAAGTGGGCCAGCTGAGTAAGAAAGTCATTGAAACTCCTCCCAGTATTCTCCCAAGTAATACAGAAGAAAATCCAAAAGGAGAGTGCAAGGCCATTGATGTGATCAAAATGGCCGAATGCACAAAGGAGGAGGAGGACAAAAATCCTAGTGAGGAAGACCTCCTGGGACGTCCTTCAAGCATGAAGGAGTTTCCTATTAAGGATCCAGAGGAATCTGAGGCTCATCTAGAGACCATAGAGATCCCATTAAATCTCCTTCTGCCATTCATGAGCTCTGAAGAATATTCATCCTCTGAAGAGGATGAAGATGTGATTGGAGAGCAAGCTGCTCTATATTTAGGAGCTATCATGAAGCTGAATGCCAAACTGTTTGGTAATGAGACTTGGGAAAGTAAACCTCCCTTGCTCATTAGTGAACTAGACACTTGGATTCAGAAAACTCTACCTCAAAAGAAACAAGATCCTGGCAAGTTCTTAATACCTTGTACCATTGGCACCATGAGCTTTGAAAAAGCTCTATGTGATCTGGGGTCAGGGATAAATCTCATGCCACTCTCTGTAATGGAGAAGCTGGGGATCATTGAGGTACAACCTGCTTTGTTCTCATTACAACTGGCAGATAAGTCAGTGAGGCAAGCATATGGATTAGTAGAGGACGTGCTAGTGAAGGTTGAAGGCCTTTACATCCCTACTGATTTCATAATCCTAGACACTAGGAAGGAAGATGATGAATGCATCATCCTAGGAAGACCTTTCCTAGCCACAGCAGGAGCTGTGATAGATGTCAACAGAGGTGAGTTAGTCCTTCAATTGAATGGGGACTACCTTGTGTTTAAGGCACATGGCCATCCCTCTGTGACAAAAGAGAGTAAGCATGAAGAGCTTCTCTCAGTTCAAGGTCAAGAAGAGCCTCCACAGTCAAACTCTAAGTTTGGTGTTGTGAGGCCACAACCAAACTCTAAGTTTGGTGTTCAAACCCCATATCCAAACTCTAAGTTTGGTGTTGGGAATACCACACTTAAATTGACCTGATCACCTTATGGAGCATTGTCAAGCTAGTGACATTAAAGAAGCGCTTGTTGGGAGGCAACCCAATTTTATTTATCTAATTTTATTTTATTTTGTTTCTTTGTTATTTTTGTGTTTTATTAGGTACATGATCATGAGGAGTCACGAAAAAATCAAAAAAATTAAAAACAGAGTCAAAAACAGAAGAAAAAAATTTTCACCCTGGAGGCAGCACAGACTGGCGTTCAACGCCAGTAAGGAGCATCTGGCTGGCGTTCAACGCCAGAACAGAGCATCCTTCTGGCGCTGAACGCCCAAAACAAGCTACATCCTGGCGTTTAACGCCAGGATGCGCACAGAGAGGACAAACTGGCGCTGAACGCCAGGAACAAGCATGAAACTGGCGTTCAACGCCAGAAACATGCATTACATGGGCGTTGAACGCCCAGAACATGCACCAATGGGCGTTTGAACGCCAGAATGATGCATGAAGGCATTTTACATGCCTATTTGGTGCAGGGATGGAATTCCTTGCCACCTCAGGATCTGTGAACCCCACAGGATCACCTCAGGATCTGTGAACCTCACAGGATCCCCACCTACCTCGCCCTATCTCTCTATATTCATGGTCATCCCTTCTATTTTTCATTCACCACCCACATTTACCCACTCTTCATACACCCCACCTACCTTTATAATTCAAACTTCTCCTTCCCACCCAACCCCACCCATATAGCCGAATCCATCTCCCCTCACTCACCTCCATTCTCTTCTTCTTCTTCTACTCTTCTTTTCTTTTTTTGCTCGAGGGCGAGCAATATTTTAAGTTTGGTGTGGTAAAAGCATAGCTTTTTGCTTTTCCATTACCATTAATGGCACCTAAAGCCAGAGAAACCTCAAAGGGAAGACAAAAAGCTTCCACCTCTGAGTCATGGGAGATGGAAAGATTAAAATATAAGCCGTCATAGCTCAGGGGTAGAACATGTGGCTGCAAATCAAGAGATCCCTGAGATACCTCAGGGGATAAGTTGTCCTCCACACAAATATTGGAAGCAACTAAGGGTGGAACATCATGAGCACTCCATCATTCTCCAAGAAATAAGAGAAGATCAAAGAGCAATGAGGGAGGAGCAACAAAGGCAAGGAAGAGACATAAAGGAGCTCAAAAAAAAAAAGCACCATTGGACCTTCAAGAAGGCGCCACCTTCACTCAGGTGGATTCATTCCTTGTTCTTATTTCTTTCTTTTTTCGGTTTTTAATTATTGTGTTTATCTATGTTTTGTGTCTTTATTTCATGATCATTAGTATGTAACCATGCCTTAAAGCTATGAATAAATTCCATTAATCCTTCACCTCTCTTAAAAGAAAAATGTTTTAATTCAAAAGAACAAGAAGTACATAATTTTCGAAATTATTAGTGAATTTAATTTAATTATATTGATGTGGTGACAATACTTTTTGTTTTCTGAATGAATGATTGAACAGTGCATATGTCTTTGGATATTGTTGTTTATGAGTGTTAAAATTGTTGGCTCTTGAAAGAATGATGAACAAAGAGAAATGTTATTGATGATCTGAAAAATCATGTAATTGATTCTTGAAGCAAGAAAAAGCAGTGAAAAAAAAAAGATCTAAAAAGAGTATATAGAAAAAGAAGGAGCAATAGAAAAAGCCAATAGCCCTTAAACCCAAAAGGCAAGGGTAAAAAGGATCCAAGGCTTTGAGCATCAATGGATAGGAGGGCCCAAGGAAATAAAATCCAGGCCTAAGCGGCTAAATCAAGCTGTCCCTAACCATGTGCTTGTGTCATGAAGGTCCAAGTGAAAAGCTTGAGACTGAATGGTTAAAGTCGTGATCCAAAGCAAAAGAGTGTGCTTAAGAGCTCTGGACACCACTAACTGGGGACTTTAGCAAAGCTAAGTCACAATCTGAAAAGGTTCACCCAGTTATGTGTCTGTGGCATTTGTGTATCCGGTGGTAATACTGGAAGACAAAGTGCTTAGGGCCACAGCCAAGACTCATAAAGTAGCTGTGTTCAAGAATCAACATGCTTAACTAGGAAAGTCAATAACACTATCTGAAATTCTAAGTTCCTAAAGATGCCAATCACTCTGAACTTCAAAGGAAAAGTGAGATGCCAAAACTGTTCAGAAGCAAAAAGCTACAAGTCCCGCTCATGTAATTAAATTAATATTCATTGATATTTTGGACTTTATAGTATATTCTCTTCTTTTTATCCTATTTGATTTTCAGTTGCTTGGGGACAAGCAACAATTTAAGTTTGGTGTTGTGATGAGCGGATAATTTATACGCTTTTTGGCATTGTTTTTATATAGTTTTTAGTAAGTTCAAGCTACTTTTAGGGATGTTTTCATTAGTTTTTATGTTAAATTCACATTTCTGGACTTTACTATGAGTTTGTGTGTTTTTCTGTGATTTCAGGTAAATTCTGACTGAAATTGAGGGATTTGAGCAAAACTCTGAAAAAGGCTGACAAAAGGACTGCTGATGCTGTTGGATTCTGACCTCCCTGCACTCGAAATGGATTTTCTGGAGCTACAGAACTCTAAATGGCGCGTTCTCAACGGCGTTGGAAAGTAGACATCCAGGGCTTTCCAGCAATATATAATATTCCATACTTTATTCGAAGAATGACGACGCAACTTGGCGTTGAACGCCAAGTACACGCTCCTTTCTGGAGTTAAACGCCAGAAAAACGTCATTATCCGGAGTTGAACGCCCAAAACACATCATAACTCGAAATTCAACTCCAAGAGAAGCCTCAACTCGTGGATAGATCAAGCTCAGCCCAAGCATACACCAAGTGGGCCCCGGAAGTGGATTTATGCATCAATTACTTACTCATGTAAATCCTAGGAGCTAGTTTATTATAAATAGTACATTTAACTATTGTATTAGATGTCTTTTGACCACGTTACATCTTTGATCTCAGTTTTGTTTTATTCTTCATCCTAAGAGACTATTGATCACGTTTAGGGGGTTGGCCATTCGGCCATGCCTAGACCTCTTTCACTTATGTATTTTTAACGGTGGAGTTTCTGCACACCATAGATTAAGGGTGTGGAGCTCTGCTATACCTCAAAGATTAATGAAGTTCTATTTTCTTTTATTCAATTCTCTATCTTATTCTTATTCCAAGATATTCATTCGTACTCAAGAACATGATGAATGATGATGAGTTAGATAACCCTCATTATTATTCTCACTCATGAACGCTCGTGATTGACAACCACTTCCGTTCTACATGCAACAAGGCTTGAATGTGTATCTCTTAGATTCCCCAACAGAATCTTCGTGGTATAAGCTAGATAGATGGCGGCATTTGTCTGGATCCGGAAAGTCCAACCTTGTCTGTGGTGTTCCGAGTAGGATCCTGGGAATCCGGAAAGTCTCACCTTGTCTGTGGTATTCCGAGTAGGATTCCGTTCATGAATGACTGTGACGTGCTTCAAACCTGTAACCTGCTGGGCGTTAGTGACAAACGCAAAAGAGGGATTCTATTCCAGTAGGGGAGGGAACCAACCGGTGATTGGCCGTACTGTGACAGAGTGCGTGAGCATTAGCTTTCACTGCGAGGATGGGATGTAGTTATCAACCATGGGTGATGCCTCCAGACTGGTTAGCTGTGCGAGTGACAGCCGCATAGGATATTTCCCCGTGAGGATGAAAGTAGCCACAGTTGATGGTGAACCCCTATACAAAGCTTGCCATGGAAAGGAGTAAGAAGGATTGAGTAGAAGCAATGGGATAGCAGGCGTCCGAGAGCTCTACAGCATCTCCATTCCGCTTATCTGAAATTCCTACCAATGAATCTGCATAAGTATCTCTATCCTTTTTATTATTTATCTCTTTTTATTTTCGAAAACCATAAACTATTTTAATCTCCCTAACTGAGATTTACAAGGTGACCATAGCTTGCTTCATACCAACAATCTCTGTGGATTCGACCCTTACTCACGTAAGGTTATTACTTGGACGACCCAGTACACTTGCTGGTTAGTTGAACGGAGTTGTGACTTCAAATAAGGACAATTATTGAATAAATCCAATTACAATGAATCAGATCAAAGAACAGTGATCACAATTTCGTCCACCATGCGTCCAATGCCTTGCCGAGTTTGAGGTGTTGCATTTCCTTAGTCTGTTTACTTTCAGATGAAGCTTGTTTGTAACCAAATTTGAATGTATTTCATTGCTAATGATTCGTGCGGTTGAGTTGTTTTGCTTTGTAAATTTCCGCTTTTGTGGGTCATACAAATGACATATTCGAACCGATGCATATCACAATGTTTTTACTTTTAAACGCTCCCACGCATAACCTTTGATAGAAGTACTATTACATAACTTCATTAGCTAATAGGCCAAGCGGAATATAAAAAAAAAAAACAAATAGACCAGAACAGTTTAATATTAGCGTTGGGCCTAAATAGTACAATACTAGACCTAAACATACATTGCCGGGGAGGGGAGGGGTCGGTTTACGGTGTCTCCATCCCGTTGTTGCACTGACCCCTAAGACCCGGGACTTCACCTGTCCAGCAAAACGACGGCCAGCTGCCGTATCATTTCTCCCAGTTGAGTCCTGAGTTCATGTCTCTCTCTCTCTCCATCTGGGATACACGGTACTCGATCGACGCAATGGCCCGTTGTATGTCCTCAATCGATTGGCTGGCTGCAAGTGATGTAACTTTGTTAGCATCGTATTGATACCGACGCAAGTGATTAGACATGGGGGTGTCGCAAGAACACATTTTTCGCTTAGCAGATGCACCTGGTTCCGCTGAGGGACTATTTCTAACCGTCGTATCGTGCCGTTCGCCATGAACGACGAATCGATTGAAATCAGTTGGCGGCGGGAGCTCGCTACCCAGAACCAGAACAGGTGGAGTCGTCGTCACCGTCGAATCGTCTCGCCGCCGCGAACGAATTGATTGAACCCTGACGACGGCGGGAGGTCGCTGCCCAGCACCGTTACAGGCGATGCATTCACCTGGAAGTAGTCGTTCCAGGCGTTCACGGCCTCTTGGTAACTCCAGTAGTGAAGAAGCAGGTTCCGTGGAAAGCCATCCACCTGAGCCGCTGCCGTCTCGCTGTTGGGGTATATTCCGGGTATCCTCCCTCTAAAGACGACGTACCAGACACCTTCTGTGCGCATTGCCATCCGACTGTTAGAGGAGATCTGGTACACCCTTGAGAGGGAGAGGTGGTTAGGGTTGATGGTGGAATATACAGTTTATTGTTTTTTCTCTCACCTGGAGGCAAGAGTAGGGGTGCAGGGGTGGTCAGGACTCAGAAGTAGGGGTGCAGGGACTCTAGGTTCACGAATAATGGTGTAATTGCACCAACAAAGAACAAATAAATAACAGAAAACACTATTGTAAAGATTTATTTTGTACAGATTAAGTTTTTGTGGTTAAAAATAACTATCCGTGTATATCAACAGCAACACTAGTATTATTAGATAATAATTTGTATGGTTTAAAAATGAATATCTTTAATATCTGTATGAATTTACATTTATATGCTATAATTGACCATAAATAACATTTATCTTATTCTTTTATCAATATAATTATTATACTATCTGAACGCATCGATAAACGGAAACATCTAGGGAAACGTATGCGGTACTGAACCACAACCCCCTAACCCCCTCCCCCCCATGGCATTATATGAAAAGGCAAAATGCCACAAGCTCAGTCGTCTATCCTCTTCATAATCTCTGATAATCACTCGACGAAATTCTTGCAAATGGCCAGAAGTCCCGAGAAGGACACTAAGAAAGTGGACGTATCCGTTCAGCACGAATGCCCACTGAATCTCCTTCCTCGTGAAATTTGGTCGATTATTGCCACCAAGGTTGCATCGACTTCGATTGAGGATCTGTTCAACATGCAGGCGACGTGTAAGGTTTTCCTCAGTGCGACGAGATCAGACGCTGTATACAAGCATGCGACGATGTCTTATAAATCGCTAGCGTAGTTTTTAGGCAACCTCGACGGGCCTGAAAGGAGATTCCTTGATCGCTGCGTGGAAGTGGGAAATGTGGATGTTATAGTCCGACATGGGTTCGCGGAATATCTCCGGTTTGGTCGCCGTGACAAAGGCATGGAACTGCTTGCTGGGGCCTCAACGGAGGGCAGCATCGAAGCAGGTTACCTGTCTTCCATGTTGTTAATGTTTGATCACGAAGACGAGGAAGACATGGTTAGGGGTGTTCAAATGATGGTGGGTTTTATCAATTCTGGCCAGCTAGAGAGCTACACCAATTTCTTGATGGACGTTTGCAAAGATAACAAGGTGATCTTAAATGAATTGTTGGCACGCATCTGAACGACCGTGACTGTTCACCACTCACGCCAGTCCTCCCCCAACTGTACTGTTGAGCGATTCGTCCAGTGTGTCGTGTGTGCAATGCCTGGCCGAATACGATGTGCGGAAGTTCCTGGGGACTTATTGCGTTTAAGTAGTTTTCTAAACCCTAATGATCGAGGTTTTTTAGGATTTTTTATTTTGTAATTGCACTGAATGTATGTTTTATTATATAACATGAGAGGGAATTAATTTGAATTTTGTTTCGATCAATGGCTTCGCATTCTCTGTTTGTTCGAGCAATCTATTTTGAAAGATGTATTTCCTATAATTTCATATAATATTAGGATATCAAAAACTAACATGAGACTATGTCTGTATTCCTTTGTTTTATTATGTAGTGTATAGTGTAAAATGACGGTACGTGTACTTAAATCAGTAGAAACCCGTAAACATTCACAGAAATCCAACACGCTGCCTCTGGTATTTGGCTCCGATCTCAACAGATTAAAGTATATATAATCATATTATTGATGAGCGGATAATTTATACGCTTTTTGGCATTGTTTTTAGTATATTTTTAGTATAATTAGTTAAGTTTTTAGTATATTTTTATTAGTTTTTAGCTAAAATTCACTTTTCTGGACTTTACTATGAGTTTGTGTGTTTTTCTGTGATTTCAGGTATTTTCTGACTGAAATTGAAGGTTCTGAGCAAAAATCTGATTCAGAGACTAAAAAGGACTGCAGATGCTGTTGGATTCTGACCTCCCTGCACTCGAAGTGGATTGTCTGGAGCTACAGAAGCCCAATTGGCGCGCTCTCAACGGCATTGGAAAGTAGACATCCTGGGCTTTCCAGCAATATATGATAGTCCATACTTTGCCCAAGATTTGATGGCCCAAACCGGCGTTCAAAGTCAGCCTCAGAAATTCCAGCGTTTAACGCTGGAACTGGCATAAAACTTGGAGTTAAACGCCCAAACTGGCATGAAAGCTGGCGTTTAACTCCAGAAAAGGTCTCTACACGAAAATGCTTCATTGCTCAACCCAAACACACACCAAGTGGGCCCGGAAGTGGATTTTTACGTCATTTACTCATTTCTGTACACCCTAGGTTACTAGTTTACTATTAATAGGATCTTTTGACATTGTATCAGTACCTCATGATATTTTTACACATTTCATTGTATACTTTCCATGGCATGAGTCTCTAAACCCCATGGTTAGGGGTGAGGAGCTCTGCTGTGTCTTGATGGATTAATGCAATTACTACTGTTTCTTATTCAATCATGCTTGCTTCCATTCTAAGATATCACTTGCTCTTAACCCGGATGAATGTGATGATCCGTGACACTCATCATCATTCTCAACTATGAACATGTGCCTGACAACCACCCCTGTTCTACTTTAGATTGAGTAGATATCTTTTGGATTCCTTAACCAGAATCTTCGTGGTATAAGCTAGAACTGATGGCGGCATTCAAGAGAATCCAGAAGGTCTAAACCTTGTCTGTGGTATTCTGAGTAGGATTCAATGACTGAATGACTGTGACGTGCTTCAAACTCCTAGCAGGCGGGGCGTTAGTGACAGACGCAAAAGAATCAATGGATTCTATTCCGGCCTGACCGAGAACCGACAGATGATTAGCCATGCTGTGACAGAGCATAGGAATGTTTTCACTGAGAGGATGGGAGGTAGCCACTGACAACGGTGAAACCCTACATACAGCTTGCCATGGAAGGAGCCTTGCGTGTTTGATGAAGAAGACAGTGGGAAAGCAGAGATTCAGAAGATGGAGCATCTCCAAAGCCTCAACCTATTCTCCATTACTGCAAAACAAGTACCTATTTCATGTTCTTTTGCTTTTCACAATCAATCCTGATAATTTCTGATATCCTGACTAAGATTTACAAGATAACCATAGCTTGCTTCAAGCCGACAATCTCCGTGGGATCGACCCTTGCTCACGCAAGGTATTACTTGGACGACCCAGTGCACTTGCTGGTTAGTTGTGCGGGATTGCAAAAGTGTGATTGCAATTTCGTGCACCAAGTTTTTGGCGCCGTTGCCGGGGATTGTTCGAGTTTGGACAACTGACGGCTTATCTTGTTTCTTAGATTAGGACTGTTTTGTTTTTATTGGTTTAGAGTCTTTTAGTTGAGTCTAGTTTCATATTCTAAGTTTGGTGTCAATTGCATGCTTTTGTTTTTCTTTTAAAATTTTCGATTTTGCATGTTCTTAGTCCCTTTTTGATTCATAAAAATTCTAAGTTTGGCGTCCTCTTTGTGTTTTTCCTTTAAAATTTTCGAAAATTAGTGTTTGATTTTCTAAAAATTTTAAGTTTGGTGTCTTTTTGTGGTTTTTCTCTTTCCTCTTTTCAAAAATCAAATCTTTTTCATAAAACTTTTCAATCATATCTTTCTAATTGTTTTTTTTTCAAAATCTTTTTAATTAACTAATTGATTCAGTTCTCAATTTGCTTTGATTTTGTTTTCTTTTTTATTTTCGAATTTTTTTTTCTTCTTAATTTCCCTTTATTTTATTTTAATTTTTTTCGTTTAATTAAAAAAAAAACAAAAAAAAAAACAAAATTTATCTATTTGCAATCATTATCATTTCCCTTTTGTCCATTATGGACCTAAGAGGGATTGATCAGTCCAAAAGGACTCTGGGGTCATATGCTAACCCCATTACAGCTGCATATGGGAGTAGCATCTGTACACCTCCCATCAAAGCAAGCAGCTTTGAGCTAAATCCTCAACTCATTATCATAGTGCAGCAAAACTGCCAGTATTCCGGTCTTCCACAGGAAGAACCTACTGAGTTTCTGGCACAGTTCTTACAAATTGCTGACACAGTACATGATAAAGAGGTAGATCAGGATGTCTACAGACTATTACTGTTTCCATTTGCTGTAAAAGATCAAGCTAAAAGGTGGTTGAATAACCAACCTACAGCAAGCATAAAGACATGGAAACAGTTGTCAGACAAATTCCTGAATCATTTTTACCCTCCAAAGAGGATGACACAGCTAAGGCTGGACATCCAAGGCTTTAAACAAGAGGATAATGAATCCCTTTATAATGCCTGGGAGAGGTATAGAGGTATGCTTAGAAAATGCCCCTCTGAAATGTTTTCAGAGTGGGTACAGTTAGACATCTTCTACTATGGGCTCACAGAAAAAGCTCAGATGTCTTTAGACCACTCAGCTGGTGGATCTATACACATGAGGAAGACAATTGAAGAAGCTCAAGAGCTTATAGACACTGTTGCTAGAAACCAATACTTATATTCTAGCAATGAGTTCGTTCCAAAAGAGGAAGTCATGGCATTAGTCACTGATCCTAATCCTCAAGAACAGATGAATGAGCTTAATCAACAATTGCTCCTGATGACAGAACAGTTAGCAGAATTTAAAGAAATGCTCCATGATACTAAGGTTGCTAACAAGAACATAGAACTGCAGTTGAATCAAGCAAAACAGCAAATATCTAAACAGATAACAGAAGAATGTCAAGCAGTTCAACTGAGGAGTGGGAGAACACTGAATACCACTGCTCAAAAGAGCAAAAAGCCAAACAAGGAACAATTGACAGAGGGTAACCAAACCACTGTTCAAAATCCCTCTGAGGACAGTAAGAGCCCAGAGAGGAGTGTTATTGGCGTTCAAACGCCAGAAAGGGAAGGAAAGCTGGCGTTAAACGCCCATTCCTTGCCCGGTTCTGGCGTTCAAACGCCAGAAAAGGGGGAAAAGTTGGCGTTAAACGCCCATTTTCCACCCAATCCTGGCGTTCATACGCCAAGGGAAGATCAGACACCTGAGAGTGCTGACAGTAATCCCTCTAACAAGGCTTCTTCAACCACTTCTGTAAGGAATAAACCTGCAGCATCTAAGGTTGAAGAATATAAAGCCAAGATGCCTTATCCTCAGAAACTCCGCCAAGCGGAACAGGATAAGCAATTTGCCCGCTTTGCAGACTATCTAAGGACTCTTGAAATAAAGATTCCGTTTGCAGAGGCACTTGAGCAAATACCTTCTTATGCTAAGTTCATGAAAGAGATCTTAAGTCATAAGAAGGATTGGAGAGAAACTGAAAAAGTGTTTCTCACTGAAGAATGCAGTGCAGTCATTCTGAAAAGCTTACCAGAAAAGCTTCAAGATCCTGGAAGCTTTATGATACCATGCACATTAGAGGGCGCTTGCACCAAGACAGCCCTATGTGATCTTGGAGCAAGCATCAATCTAATACCTGCATCCACTATCAGAAAGCTTGGGTTGACTGGAGAAGTCAAACCAACCAGGATATGCCTCCAACTTGCTGATGGCTCCATTAAACATCCATCAGGCATAATAGAGGATATGATTGTCAAGGTTGGGCCATTTGCCTTTCCAACTGACTTTGTGGTGCTGGAAATAGAGGAGCACAAGAGTGCAACTCTCATTCTAGGAAGACCTTTCCTAGCAACTGGACGAACTCTCATTGATGTACAAAGAGGGGAAGTAACCCTGAGAGTCAATGAGGATGAGTTCAAGTTAAATGCTGTAAAAGCTATGCAACATCCAGACACACCAAATGACTGCATGGGCGCTGACATTATTGACTCTCTGGTAGAAGAGATCAATATGACTGAAAGCCTAGAATCAGAGCTTGAGGACATCTTCAAAGATGCTCAACCTGATCAAGAAGAACCAGAGGAAACAAAGGAATTTTCGAAAATTCCTCAGGAGGAGGATAAACCTCCCAAACCTGAACTCAAACCACTACCACCATCCCTGAAGTATGCATTTCTGGGAGAGGGTGGCACTTTTCCAGTGATTATAAGCTCTGCCTTAAATCCACAGGAAGAGGAAGCACTGATTCAAGTGCTGAGGACACACAAGACAGCTCTTGGGTGGTCCATAAGTGATCTTAAGGGCATTAGCCCAGCTAGATGCATGCACAAGATCCTGTTGGAGGATAATGCCAAGCCAGTGGTCCAACCACAGAGGAGGCTAAATCCAGCCATGAAGGAGGTGGTGCAGAAAGAGGTCACTAAATTACTAGAGGCTGGGATTATTTATCCTATTTCTGATAGCCCCTGGGTGAGCCCTGTCCAAGTTGTCCCCAAAAAGGGAGGCATGACAGTGGTTCATAATGAAAAAAATGAACTGGTTCCTACAAGAACAGTTACAGGGTGGCGTATGTGTATTGACTATAGAAGGCTCAATACAGCCACCAGAAAGGATCATTTCCCTTTACCATTCATAGACCAAATGCTAGAAAG
Organism: Arachis stenosperma; assembly: GCF_014773155.1. Classification (NCBI taxonomy): domain Eukaryota; kingdom Viridiplantae; phylum Streptophyta; class Magnoliopsida; order Fabales; family Fabaceae; genus Arachis; species Arachis stenosperma. Next base: position 145,083,517 of record NC_080379.1, on the reverse strand, counting down.
ACTAGCTGGTCATGATTATTACTGCTTTTTGGATGGCTATTCAGGCTACAACCAAATTGCAGTAGATCCTCAGGACCAAGAGAAAACGGCATTTACCTGCCCTTCTGGCGTGTTTGCCTACAGAAGGATGCCTTTTGGTCTGTGCAATGCACCTGCAACCTTTCAGAGGTGCATGCTCTCTATCTTCTCAGATATGGTAGAGAAATTTCTGGAAGTCTTCATGGATGACTTCTCAGTATATGGAGACTCATTCAGCTCCTGTCTTAACCACCTATCACTCATCCTGAAAAGATGCCAAGAGACTAACCTGGTTTTAAACTGGGAGAAATGTCACTTTATGGTGACTGAAGGAATTGTCCTTGGGCACAAAATTTCAAACAAGGGAATAGAGGTGGATAAGGCAAAGGTAGAGGTAATTGAAAAATTACCACCACCTGCCAATGTTAAGGCAATCAGAAGCTTTCTGGGGCATGCAGGATTCTACAGAAGGTTTATAAAGGATTTTTCGAAAATTGCAAAACCTCTGAGTAACCTGCTAGCTGCTGACACACCATTTGTGTTTGACACACAGTGTCAGCAGGCGTTTGAGACCCTGAAAGCTAAGCTGGTCACAGCACCATTCATCTCTGCACCAGATTGGACATTGCCATTTGAGTTAATGTGTGATGCCAGTGATCATGCCATTGGTGCAGTGTTGGGACAGAGGCATAACAAACTTCTGCACGTCATTTATTATGCTAGCCGTGTTCTAAATGATGCACAGAAGAATTACATAACCACAGAAAAAGAATTACTTGCAGTGGTTTATGCCATTGACAAGTTTAGATCTTATCTAGTAGGGTCCAAGGTGGTTGTGTACACTGACCATGCTGCTCTTAAATACTTACTCACAAAGCAGGATTCAAAACCCAGGCTTATCAGATGGGTATTGCTTCTGCAAGAGTTTGATATAGAAATAAGAGACATAAAAGGGACAGAGAACCAAGTAGCTGATCATCTGTCCCGAATAGAACCAGTAGCTGGGACGTCCCTCCCTTCTACTGAGATCTCTGAGACTTTCCCAGATGAGCAACTCTTTGCCATTCAGGAAGCTCCTTGGTTTGCAGATATTGCAAATTATAAAGCTGTGAGGTTCATACCCAAGGAGTACAGCAGTGTGCAAAGAAAGAAATTAATTTCAGATGCCAAGTACTACCTCTGGGATGAACCATATCTCTTTAAGAGATGTGCTGACGGAGTGATCCGCAGATGTGTACCCAGAGAAGAAGCATAAAGGATCCTATGGCATTGCCATGGATCACAGTATGGAGGACATTTTGGAAGTGAGCGAACAGCCACTAAAGTCCTCCAGTGTGGCTTCTACTGACCTACTCTCTATAAAGATTCCCGAGAGTTTGTGCGTAACTGTGACAGTTGCCAAAGAGCTGGTAACCTGCCTCACGGATATGCCATGCCTCAACAAGGGATATTAGAGATAGAATTGTTTGATGTATGGGGAATTGACTTCATGGGGCCATTCCCACCATCATACTCAAACACTTACATTCTGGTGGCGGTGGACTATGTATCTAAGTGGGTAGAAGCAATTACTACACCCACTAATGATACCAAGACCGTGCTAAAATTCCTCCAGAAACACATCTTCAGCAGATTTGGTATTCCCAGAGTACTAATCAGTGATGGGGGCTCTCATTTCTGCAATAGACAGCTACACTCTGCTATGGTTAGATATGGAATTAGCCATAAAGTAGCGACTCCGTATCATCCACAGACAAATGGGCAAGCTGAAGTCTCTAACAGAGAGCTAAAACGAATCCTAGAACGGATTGTGATAGCCCGAAGAAAGGATTGGGCAAAGAGCTTGGATGATGCTCTGTGGGCATACAGAACAGCATTCAAGACTCCTATAGGAACCTCTCCATACCAACTGGTGTATGGGAAGGCCTGTCATTTGCCCGTGGAACTGGAACATAAAGCCTACTGGGCAACCAGATTCCTAAACATGGATGCTCAGTTAGCTGGTGAAAAAAGATTGCTCCAGTTAAATGAGCTAGAGGAGTTCAGACTCAATGCCTTTGAAAATGCAAAAATTTATAAGGAAAAGGCAAAGAAGTGGCATGACAAGAAGTTGTCAACCAGAGTCTTTGAGCCAGGACAAAAAGTTCTGCTCTTCAACTCCAGGCTCAAATTGTTTCCAGGAAAACTCAAATCCCGATGGAGGAGTCCGTATGTGATCACAGGAGTGTCACCATATGGATATGTTGAGCTTCAGGATATTGATTCTGACAAAAAGTTCATTGTTAATGGACAGAGAATCAAGCATTATCTTGAAAGCAATTTTGAGCAGGAATGCTCAAAACTGAGACTTGAGTGAGTCTCAGTAAAGGTCCAGCTAAAGACAGTAAAGAAGCGCTTGCTGGGAGGCAACCCAGTCATTAGGAGGCTATATGATTTGTTTTTACAGAGGCAAGTATCAAAAATGAAGGAACTCACAGAGTTACAGAAGAATTCAGCTCAAAAAGCAGAGAAAAAGAGCTTACTGGCGAAAAAACGCCAGTAAGGGGCATTTTGGGCGTTAAACGCCAGAATGGGCACCATTCTGGGCGTTTAACGCCAGGTGTGTAGCATCCTGGGCGTTTAGAAAAACGCCCAGTGATAAAGGCTTTCTGGCGTTTAACGCCAGCCAGGGCACCTGGCTGGGCGTTAAACGCCCAAAAGGGGCATCTAATGGGCGTTAAACGCCAGAATGGGTGCCATTCTGGGCGTTTAACGCCAGAAAGGTGGGGGGACCACAATTTCGTTTTCAACTCAAATTTTTTCAAACTTTCCTTTTCTTACCCATACTCTTCTACATAAATGCACTTCAACCTTTCATCATTCACTTTCAAATCCTCACAAATCAAAACCATTCTTCAAATCTATCTCAAATTAATTCCAAATCTCATTCAAAAACTCACCCTTTTCTCAAATTCTCTCCATATCTTCTCAAATCTCTTCTTATTTTTTTCGAAATCTCCTTCCCCCCCTTATAAGAACACGTTCGGCCCCTCATTGCCCACACCATTCGAATTTGCTCCTCTCTCTCTCTTCTTTCCTTTCTTTTGCTTGAGGACAAGCAAACCTCTAAGTTTGGTGTGCTTTTCCGTGATCACTAAAGCCAAGATCATGGCTCCTAAGGGAAAACAAACCAATTTAAGAGGCAAGAAAGAGAATAATCCAAAGAATCTTTGGAATCAAGAGAAGTTCTTAACCAAAGAACATGAAGACCATTATCACAAAATAATGGGTCTGAGGTCAGTGATCCCGGAAGTAAAATTTGATCTGAAAGAAGATGAATATCCGGGGATCCAAGAGCAAATTCGAAACAGAGGATGGGAAGTTCTAACCAATCCTGAGACAAAGGTTGGAAGGAACATGGTTCAGGAATTCTACTCAAATCTGTGGCTGACAGATAAGCAGAGAATGACTGGAACCACTTACCATACCTACAGAACCATGGTCAGAGGGAAAGTTATGTACTTCCATCTGGACAAAATAAGAGAAATCTTCAAGTTGCCTCAACTGCAAGATGATCCTGACTCCTTTAATAGGAGAATGGTGAAAGCAGACAAAGGGTTGGATCAAGTTCTAGAGGACATATGCCTCCCTGGAACTAAGTGGATAACCAATTCAAAGGGTGTCCCAAACCAACTCAAGAGGGGAGACCTCAAACCAATTGCAAGAGGTTGGCTAGACTTTATTGGGCATTCCATATTGCCCACTAGCAACCGTTCTGAAGTCACCATCAAGAGAGCAGTGATGATTCATTGCATTATGCTTGGAAAAGAAGTGGAGGTTCATCATGTGATTGCTTGTGAGATCTACACAATTGCAAATAAAAATTCCACTGAAGCCAAACTGGCTTACCCAAGCTTGATCTCCTTGCTCTGTAAAGAGGCTGGGGTGAAGATGGGAGTAGATGAATTCATACCCATTGAACATCCAATCACCAAGAAGTCAATGGAAGGACAAGTGCAAGACAACTCTATCAAAAGGAGGGCGCAGGAGTTCCTCCCTGAATTTCCTGAAATTGGCTACTGGGCCAGCCTAGAAGCATCTATCACCAAGTTGCAAGAGACTATGGAGCAACTTAAGGAAGAACAGCAGAATCAGAACTGCATGCTCTGCAAATTGCTGAAGGAGCAAGAGAAGCAGGGGCGTGAACTCCAAGAGATGAAACGCCAAAAGCTCTCCTCTCAAGCTGAGGGAGCATCCACTTCTCAAAATCAAGGTTGTTGAGTCCTAACTCTGTGAAAACCTCTATCATTAGGAGCCTATTTTTGCGTTTTTTTTTCTATTTTCTAGTCTAATCTTATATCTATTTTTTTTTGAGTCTTGTTCTTAATTCATAATTAATAAAATTTAGAGTTCATGCCTTAAAGATATGAATGTCCTATGAATCCATCACCTCTCTTAAATGAAAAATGCTTTAATCACAAAAGAACAAGAAGTACAGGATTTCGAATTTATCTCTGAAACTAGTTGAATTAGTTTGATGTGGTGACAATACTTTTTGTTTTCTGAATGAATGCTTGAACGGTGCATATGTCTTTTGAATTTGTTGTTTTGAGAATGTTAAAAGTGTTGGCTCTTGAAAGAATGAGGAGAAAGAGAACTGTTATTGAGGATCTGAAAAATCATCAAATTGATTCTTGAAGCAAGAGAAAGGAAAAAAAAGAAGAAAAAGAAAAAGAAAGAAATAAAGTTGTGAACCAAGGCAAGAAGAGTGTGCTTAAGAACCCTGGACACCTCTAATTGGGGACTCTAGCAAAGCTGAGTCACAATCTAAAAAGGTTCACCCAATTATGTGTCTGTGGCATGTATGTATCCGGTGGTAATACTGGAAGACAGAGTGCTTTGGGCCACAGCCAAGACTCATACACTAGCTATGTTCAAGAATCATCATACTTAACTAGGAGAATCAATAACACTATCTGAGTTCTGAGTTCTCATAGATGCCAATCATTCTGAACTTCAAAGGATAGAGTGAGATGCCAAAACTGTTCGGAGGCAAAAAGCTACTAGTCCCGCTCATCTAATTGGAACTATGTTTCTTTTATATTTTGGAGTCTATAGTATATTCTCTTCTTTTTATTCTATTTTTATTTTCAGTTGCTTGGGGACAAGCAACAATTTAAGTTTGGTATTGTGATGAGCGGATAATTTATACGCTTTTTGGCATTGTTTTTAGTATGTTTTTAGTATAATTAGTTAAGTTTTTAGTATATTTTTATTAGTTTTTAGCTAAAATTCACTTTTCTGGACTTTACTATGAGTTTGTGTGTTTTTCTGTGATTTCAGGTATTTTCTGACTGAAATTGAAGGTTCTGAGCAAAAATCTGATTCAGAGACTAAAAAGGACTGCAGATGCTGTTGGATTCTGACCTCCCTGCACTCGAAGTGGATTTTCTGGAGCTACAGAAGCCCAATTGGCGCGCTCTCAACGGCATTGGAAAGTAGACATCCTGGGCTTTCCAGCAATATATGATAGTCTATACTTTGCTCAAGATTTGATGGCCCAAACCGGCGTTCAAAGTCAGCCTCAGAAATTCCAGCGTTTAACGCTGGAACTGGCATAAAACTTGGAGTTAAACGCCCAAACTGGCATGAAAGCTGGCGTTTAACTCCAGAAAAGGTCTCTACACGAAAATGCTTCATTGCTCAACCCAAACACACACCAAGTGGGCCCGGAAGTGGATTTTTACGTCATTTACTCATTTCTGTACACCCTAGGTTACTAGTTTACTATTAATAGGATCTTTTGACATTGTATCAGTACCTCATGACATTTTTACACATTTCATTGTATACTTTCCACGGCATGAGTCTCTAAACCCCATGGTTGGGGGTGAGGAGCTCTGCTGTGTCTTGATGGATTAATGCAATTACTACTGTTTCTTATTCAATCATGCTTGCTTCCATTCTAAGATATCACTTGCTCTTAACCCGGATGAATGTGATGATCCGTGACACTCATCATCATTCTCAACTATGAACATGTGCCTGACAACCACCCCTGTTCTACTTTAGATTGAGTAGATATCTCTTGGATTCCTTAACCAGAATCTTCGTGGTATAAGCTAGAACTGATGGCGGCATTCAAGAGAATCCGGAAGGTCTAAACCTTGTCTGTGGTATTCTGAGTAGGATTCAATGACTGAATGACTGTGACGTGCTTCAAACTCCTAGCAGGCGGGGCGTTAGTGACAGACGCAAAAGAATCAATGGATTCTATTCCGGCCTGACCGAGAACCGACAGATGATTAGCCATGCTGTGACAGAGCATAGGAATGTTTTCACTGAGAGGATGGGAGGTAGCCACTGACAACGGTGAAACCCTACATACAGCTTGCCATGGAAGGAGCCTTGCGTGTTTGATGAAGAAGACAGTGGGAAAGCAGAGATTCAGAAGATGGAGCATCTCCAAAGCCTCAACCTATTCTCCATTACTGCAAAACAAGTACCTATTTCATGTTCTTTTGCTTTTCACAATCAATCCTGATAATTTCTGATATCCTGACTAAGATTTACAAGATAACCATAGCTTGCTTCAAGCCGACAATCTCCGTGGGATCGACCCTTGCTCACGCAAGGTATTACTTGGACGACCCAGTGCACTTGCTGGTTAGTTGTGCGGGATTGCAAAAGTGTGATTGCAATTTCGTGCACCAATTATACGAGGTTAAGTTCCAGTACAGAAGATCAAATGGGCGACAGAACAAAAAAAAGGAAATAAAAGCATCATACATGCCTGAACGAAAAAAATGACATTAAGATATCAAGAATGTGCAGCACATCAACTACTTCGGGCCCCGTCTTCATTCTGCCCAGCCGGATGACGACCCCGACGAAGCAAAAACTTTTGCCTTTCCTCCACAATGTCCAGCCAGCGTTCCAGGTCACACCACGGAAGAGACTCAACCTGTTCCTGTTCATGGCGCTTGGCAATTTCTGCCTGTAATTCCTTCTCAGTGAGAACCAACTGTTGAAGGAGTACGTCATTTTTTTGCTTCTTTGTTTTCAATTGTTTTTCCAGCCATTGCTTTTCCTGCACCTCTTCCTCCAGTTCATCCTTCCTTGCCTCGAAGACGAATTTGGAGGCCATCAGCTCCACCTTTGCCTGCCTCAGTTCTGCGTTGGTTGTTACAAGTGTAGCCTTTAACATCTCCTCCCTCTTAACCAGTGCCGCCTCAACGAGATCATAATCTGCGGACTTTTCATCTACGCGGTTGATGTCGATAAGTGCGTCGATCAAGAGTTCCGCGAGGTCGTCGGGACTAATGGCGTGTTCGGTGATGGATTCCTCCGACATTTTCTCGGGATAAGAGGATGACGACATAGTGGCAGTAATGGAGAAGGGTAGATAGAGAGTTCAGAAAAGGAGTTACGGCAACGAAGAACTGAAGAAGGGTTAGTACTTAGTAGGGTTTGCGGTTGTGAATAACGGGCACGTGTATATATATATATGTATATATATATATAGTAGAAAGTTGCTTGGATGGGTTTTTTACGTAACTAACGTGTCAATGATGGGGTTTATTCACAAAAATAAGACATTAATTTAAACTATTTCGATGAAAAAAAAGGAAAGGATAATATTTAACATTTATTCAACGAGTAATTAACGAAAGTAATTAAGGTTGTCATGAATATAACACAAGAATCGAAAAGTCAACATTAAATTTTTGCATTGTAAAACCAAATCAGTTGAATTGGATAGCACATTAGTATTTCGTTCGTCCCTTATTAATTAATTATCTTATCTTTTCCAGAACCATCGGTAGAGAAACATACGAGGCACTGAACCAATTTAAAAAATATATATATATATATATCCTAACAGCAAAAAACGTATCGTTGGTGGTCGTGTGTCATCTTTATACTTTCTATAACCTATGGCCTAAGTTGCTTGCAAATGGCTGGAGGTTCCATGAAGAACGGAAGGAAAAGGAAGGCAGCCAAGAAGGTCAGAGGTAAAGGGACCATCTCCATTGAGTGCGAATGTCCACTGAATCTTCTTCCTCGCGATATATGGGTCAGGATTGCCACAAGGGTTGCGTTGTATTCGATTAAGGATTTGTTCAACATGCAAGTTAGTTGCAAGGTGTTTCTGGGTGCAGCGAGGTCCGAAGCTGTTTACAAGGAGGCGTCGATGATGGAGTTGCCGATTGTGTTCTTTTTAGACAACTATGACCTACCTAAACACAGGTTCATAGAACGATGCCTTGAGGCAGGAAATTCGGGTGCCATGCTCCGGGCGGAGATGACTGAATTCAGTTTGTTTGGTGACTGCGTTAGTATAACTGGGGACGAGTTGGAGGGCTGTTACATGTGTGCGATGCTGCTACTGTCTATTGCCAATGAAGACGAAGTGCTCGTGCGAAAGGGACTTAAATTTTTTGAGATTGTACGTGCTTCTGGGGCGCTCGAAAGGTGCAGAGGTGTCTTCAGTCACTTATTCGCGGGTCCCGAGTTGGAACTTAAGCCGTTCTATACTGGACTGCCCGAGGTTTGTCGGTCAACCAGTTGCCGCACCAGAGGCACCATGGGTGATGTGGAAGATTTGTCCCAGGTCTCCTGTGTGCAGTGTTTGGCCGATTACGAGGTTCGGGTGTTCCTGGATTTGTTTGCATTCGAATAAAAGTTGTCTATCTTGGTGTTTCTGTTTCCCTAGTTTGTCGTTTATGATTCTCGTAAGTTGTATTACCGTATGAAGCGTTATCTCCACTTTTGTTAACTTTAACCACAGTTATCCTCATACTAAATTAGATATATTTTTATTCTGTTTCCGTCTTCGCGCGTGGGTTGATCTTGGTTAGTTTGACTTGGTCAGGCTTGATGGTGTAAATTGGTTTATAGGTTTTCCCTCGCCTGGATGCTCAGAAGTGGAAGTGGATAGGTAGAGGTTTACTGTCACGCGGACCCCACGTTCATGAGTTAGCGTGTAGTTCAAGCCGAATTAGGTTCAGAAGCAGGTGTGCAGGAATGCCAGGGTCAGGTGTAGGGGTGTACTGGACCAACTTAGATAGGAAGAAAAGAGTTTTGTTCTGTCAAATCAACCATAAAAAAATGAATGCAATTAACCGCAAATAAAAAATTTATCATTTAATTCGATAACTTAATTTGATGTGATCACTTACGGTTTTTAATCGGTATAAGATTCAATAATCTACAGAATACGACATGTATTTAATTGTTTTATCTCATGCTTTCCAATAATAATGATTATCGATGAGCTCCATTAAATTTGCAAACAATAAAAACGTCATTCATGTTTCCCATTTCCCATTTCTCATTTCCGGATATCGAAGAAAATTGGAAAATGAAAACCAGACTGTCCACCGCCGTTTGGCAAAAGGAAGCCACTTCTAATTGTACGTATAGATAAATACGGGTCTAAGTACATAAATTAAATGTACTAATTATCCGGTATTAACCATAATGTTGGGCAACGAAACGATTGACGCGCTAAGCCGTAAAAATTAACTAATGTCAGTGTATAATATAATATGTAAAATTTTCTTGCCCGATACTGACGATGCGTATTATACCGTTAGTGTCCTTTTTATTTTACCTTGACCGGCCGGAGAGTAGTTTCATCGATCACTGTGTTAAAGCAGGAATTGCGGATGCTATACTCTGACAGGGGTTGACGGAGTATTTCCGGATTGCCTGCCGTGGCATTGGGATGGAACTGCTGTCTAGGGCCTGGACGGAGGGCAGCGTCGAAGCAAGTTACCTGTCTGCCATGTTGCTACTGTGTGATCACGCATTACTACATAGCTTCATCCAAAAATAGAAAGAAAGAAAAAAAAACTCAAATGCTGCGGAAATTAGATATAATTAAGAAAACCGAGTATTACGCAGGGATTACAGAACATCAAAAGAACAGCTAAAGAAACACAGCAAATAAAGACTTGGAAGATAGATGCCGTAGATCATATAGCCCCGACATAGTCTCCATTCTGCCCGGCGGTTTCCTGATAGTTAGAGCCGTGTGCCGTTGCCGCAGGTTGACCATACAATTGGTGGACCAATAAACCTACCTTGATCTCCACAGCCTCGAGCCTGCCTTCCATTTCACGCCACGGTGCCATCTGTTACTGTTCCCTTTGACGAAGATCGGCAATTTTTGCTTTCAAAGCGTTTGCTTTGTCTTCGAGTTCGCGAATGGTGGTTTGATGCTGTTCCATCTCCGTGCGCAACTTCTTTTCCAACCGGCGGCCTTGATCCAGTTGATGCTTCCTGATACTCGCCCTGACTTTTGCGGTGATTGCCTCGATCATCGCCGTCCTTGCTTCGTCTTGTGTCCTACGAAGACTATCACTCAAAAACCTCATCCTCTGTTGAAGGGTGTTGATCAGGTCTGCGGTCGGAGGTTCCTCGAGGTCGCCCAGACTAATGGCGTGGTCGTCGAGGAATTCGTGCGACATTTTCTCGGATGAAGACCGGGAGGTTTGGTAGACGACAACGGCCCTTGAAGCAATGACTTTTCTCCCGGCAGAGAGGTTAGAGATAAAGGTAAGGATTATAGGAACTGACGAATGGTTATGACTTGTGACGGACTTGGCATTGATATACATTAATGAAAATCAAAATTTAAGTTAATAATAAATAAATTAATACATTTTAATGTGGTTAATTAATGTACGTATGCTATTCGTTGAAAAAATGAAGATAATAATGCACCTGGTGGTTTTATCGATAAACGAAGAAAAAGACTGGGGAAACTTGTGCTGCATCGCTTGCGCAAAATTCGCAATAAATGCAAATCTTGGTAATGTGACGTTAGAGTAAACAGGAAGGGCTGAAGGTCTATGGACTGCTATGAATAACGTGGTAGACGGGACTTGCGTTGATCTTATAAAAAAATGATTACTTGACTAGGCAATGGAGAGTCACCGAATGTGAGGTCAGTAACGGGGAGCAATTGTATTTTCCATAAGTTAAATTTTTAATACTAAACAGAAAACACAAAAATAAAAATGATGGCAAAACGAGTCAAACAGTGCCAAAACGAGTCAAACAGTTGCAAAAATTATTACATAATAGTGATAATACATATATTACATAGGATAACCAAAAAAATATTTAGAACCCAATTCTATCCTATCAGTCAAAGAGGTGGACAAACAGGATCAATTCATAATCAACCCTACAATGCACGCACGGAATATGAGCAGCACCTCCATCACCGTCGTTTACGTCCCACCCTCTTCCATAGCATTGATGGCGGTAAATAGCACCCATGTTTCCACGGCTTGGACATGCATGCGAAGAACAGACTTGATTCTCTGCGTTTAGCATTGGCAGGCGACGGAGGTGTCTCCACGTCCCCTAGACAACGCCGCGGAACACCAATTTGCAGTTTGTTAGGGCACCGGCCGCCTCAAGCCCATGAAATGTTTGTAAGCCCTTGTTCTTTGACTCGGCGTTGTCGCGTAGCATCAGCATCATCGCCACTGTGTACTGGGCTGCCGAATGGCCCTGGGCTGCGACAACGTGCATGGTTTCCATCCCCGCAAAATGACACCCGCCTAGGAAAAGGTCAGACACAGCAGACCGAAACAGAACTTCCAGGTGCCCGCTCTGCCTGCATCGCGCTAAGAAGTTTCTTCCCGGCTGGTGCATGGGACTCACACTCCACCATCATTGGTCCCAAATTGGAATATTGGCGCATCGGTAAACGAAATCCTCCTCCCCTGCATTACGTGCAGCGGTGCACGACATCCTGAGACTGCACAAGTCCCTGACAGACTGTGCTGCGGTCCTTCCGGCAATTAAGGTCCATACATCGTGGGGAAGGTTGGCTGGGCCTGTCGGACGATACATCTCATCTCTTTGTATTGAGCGCCTCACACGATAGCTAAATGGTCGGTTATGTGTAAGTAGTGGATAACAGAAAGGCTCCAAGTAGTTATCTCAATGGCTGTTGTTTACGGTGTCTTTATAGTCACCCGGTGCCGTGTGCGATGGTATCCCATCGGTTATGTACCGTGCATCTACACCTACTCAGCTACAATCACGTCGTTTAGGGAGCGTGCCAGTTTAGTTTCCCGTCGGCTCTCATACGGCTTCCTTAGCAAACACGTCCCTTGTATTTATATTTTTTTATGTTGATTTTTTTAACTAACCGGTCAATAACTTCCTCTTTTAGTTCCTTTTTTTCCATTTCATCGCTTGGGGATTCCCAATTTTTTTTTCTTGCTCTTTTATGTTTTGTTATATCATAATTTAATGCTATTAATTAAGTTTAATATATTAATCATATTAATTGACATTGTTTAGACATTGTTCAAAAATTTTATTGGTTAACTATACTTTTACTATATCTATATATAATAAATATCGGTTTAACTAAAAAATATTTGTATGTTAATAGACTAGATAATCGCTATTTAAAATAAATCATTGATAAATATTTACATAGTGGATATATAAAAAACAAAGCATTGATTACACGATGTTTCAAATTTTCAATACGAAACCTAATATTATACGTCGATACTAAACCGAAATATTATATGTCAATACTAAACCTAATATGCATAACAATCCTAAACCCTAGCAATGTCAACGAATCATTCCACCTCGTAGTCGACGCGACAGCGAATGCACCGGATATGGTCGGCGCCTCCGACACCGTGGACGGAGCCCCGTTTTGTCGCCCTTCGGCGGTAGTCATAGAGAAGACCCATGTGGCCCCGGGTCAAGCATCTAGTCGAGTCACAGACAGTATGTTCTTCTACCTTTTCCGGCATCTGAACTTCATCCGGCCAAGAAATTGTGAGGACTGCAAAGCAACTCGAGTAACATGCGGAGAGTAAGTTACCCGCTTCGAGCGTGCGAAATATTTCCAAACCTTCTCTTTTGGCGTCGCTGTCGTTCCTTCGGATGAGCAACTCCATTGAAAGTGCGTACTTGGCAGCGTCCAACCCGTTTCTTGCTGCATTCTGCAGCATTTTCCAACCGACGGGGTGGTTACGTCGTATGTAGAGCTCCCGCAGCGCCTCCCGAAACATAAGTTCCGGGTGACCAACCTCAATGTACCTCTCAAAAAATCTTCGCCCAATAGGGTCCCGTAGCCACAACCAATTCATGTCATTCGGGACTGGTATGGAAACCATCCTGAGCACAGTATCCTCCTCGCCTACATTGCGCGCAACGCAACACGTCATACGGAACCTGCACAGATCCTTAATCGATGTCGTCGCGACTTTAATGGCTATGGCTGACCAAACGTCGCGGGGTAGTTCGAAGGCAGTAGAGAAACGCTCCATTGTAACTTTCCGTTGGACGAGAGCCAGGCAGTGTATATGCTTAAGACGGTGTTATCCAATGACCAGTGATGTTGAGAATAGGCATGCCAGTATATTTATGGTTTAGGGTCGCCCTTTGGAGTCTAGTTCCCTCGGACTTAACCGATGCATCTTATTATTGGCGAAATCCATTTTCTTTTTTTAAAAAAAGGCTTCTATGAACTTGCCTTGTAAATAGACATAACATTATTAATTGAGGGCATTTATTAGAATTGTCGTTACGCGCTGGTGCGTATTTCAAAGATGGCTAGGAGCATTAAAATTAAATCTAACTAAAATATATTTTAACTAATCATCATCGCATTCCTATGTATATATATAATTAAGGAAAATCATTCTTGGAAATTGCAACAGGCGTCCATGCACAAAAGACGAAACATGAAAGGAAAGGCCGTAAACACACAAAGTCTTAATTTGCGAGTAAGAGAAACTTTAATTGCCACACATGCTCGCAGTGTACCCAAATATAAAACAAAAGAAAAAGCAACCTAATACTAACTTGGGCATGGGGGCATAAGCGTCACAGCTGGTTGAACCATGTATCCAATGCGCAGTACCAGGCGGTCGACTTAGCTGTTCTTCTTTGTTTTCATCCTCCATAACTCTGCCTTGCTCAATACACGGTCCCGGAGTTTGTTGAATGGTGTGCTGGTCAGGTTCACTGCAGTTGTTGCCCTGATCTCGTTCTCCCTTAACTGCAAAACGGTAAACGATCGGGTTTATTGTGTCCCTATAATATAATAGCAGTAATCTACCTTTCTTATTTGAGCGTACTTACAATCTCGTCCATGATCGGGTTGAATTTGTCTCCCATGTTGAGCCACCCGATGACCCATATCCCTGAGTTCATGCTAAATGTTGATCCGACGAATAGACAGTAACCGTGAGTACGTATTGTGGATAACCCGGGAAAAGCATCAATGTGATACATGCATGTTTTACTTGGTGATAACGTACCTCTGCCCACAATTTGGTATCCCTATGGGGCTCCTTATCGGAAAATCTCCGAAGTTACTTGGTAAGGTCATTAAGTGCTTCTCGTAAACTGCCTGTGTCACGTTGTACAAGACCCTTGCCTGCACGAACCACGAAACATAAGTCAGAACGCTTTTATGCACGTCGTGTTGCATGCTATGCCAAATTAAAAGTAAATACTACAACCAAATTTGTTGCATGGTATGACGAATTAAAGTAAAGACTACAATCAAAGTTGTAGGTAACCGTTTTCCGGATCCGGTCTTCCTGGTGAGGCGTCTCGAACTGGTTCGGCGATGAATCAAGGTTGTAAATTGCCCGGTCTTTGAAAGACACGAGCATAAAAAACCAGTGGCCCAGCGCGTCCTGCCTGGGGACATAAATCTGCACAAAATAAACACGTATAGTTAATCCACTGAAGACACTTGTTCGTGGTTTAGATTTCGATTAACAAATAGTTATCCGTCAACAGACAAGTTGAAGGAATCTGGATGGCCTCATCCAGTTCTCCATGTAACGGTTGAGCATTAGCTTTGTTGTCTCCCCGTTCAATATATCATCTTACACAGACAACGTTGACGAATTAAATCAGTTCTGTTCTATAAATATCAGAGCGACGACTACTGTCAACGAGCATTAATGGCACAATGATTCATTTCGAGTACCAACACCAGATGAGGGCTAAGTTACCGAGACAGACGTCGGAAGGCACCAGTACGTGGGCGACGTGGCAAGGATCTCAGCACCGGTCATAGTCATGGCAACCATATGGATGATCTGGTAACGAAGAACAGCAAAAAAAAATTCCGATGATGTCTTGCGTTATGTTATATGTGTTTTTCCTCGTCAAAACAAGCGTAAACATGTGCCATACCTTGTCATCAACGTCATTTCCCAGTAGTAAGCTGTGTAAATCAATCCTGTCCGCGGACTTGGCTCCAATACGGACAAGTTCCTCGCTACAGTGAGAGGAAATTGTTAAGGCGTTAAGATAACCGCGATAAACGGGTTTAAACACAAAGAAGCTCGAGTTTTACCATGGATCAAGGTTTCCGTCGAACACGTACGCGAATAAGGCCGACTGTCGGTTGTTAAAGTCCATGGCAGGAGTGATCTTGAACCTCATCTACGACACATGTTTGTCAAAGGTCAGTCGGTAGTCGCATTTTGCGATAAACTAACTTACCGAATATTTACCTTCTTGCTCGTTGAATGGGCAGACTTTTCCCTGCTGGAGCCAGATCGCATAGAACTATCAGTTCCCTCACCGGAACGTCGCCGTTTGGCATTCCTTGTGGCCGATGGTGGTGTGCAAAACAACTTTCGCATGATGCTGTCGGTTCCTGTCAGGGGTGGAGTACTATTCTCAGCCGAATCTGGGACAATAGGCATTCCACTAATGATGCCAGATGCAACTTTCATGGACTGCGGGGTTGACTGTTCATCCGTCTCCCCGTCAGAATCCAACAACACGATTGTTTTCTCGGGGATTGCCGCAGCTGCGTTGTCGGTCTCCTTCTCGAGATCCCTCTGTCGGAGAATAAGCTAAACCGGATTAGGATCAGGGACACCAACAAGACACGTTATATACATGGCCAATGAGTAAATCCTAACCTGAACCTTTTCCACGAGGCCCCTCATCAAGTCCTTGACGATAAGACCGATCTTCGGAAACGACCAGTCCTCTTCTGATTGGATCTGATCACCTTTGACCGCATTAACATCATCCGGCTGTGGAGCTTCGGCTGAGGTTTCGGAGGCAGCTTTGGGTCCACCGGGGAGCTACATATTTAAAAAAAAAGACCCAAATTGAATCACTTATTTGTTGAAAGAATGTGTGAAGTACACCTGAGCAGAAGATTTACCTCAGATGCTTGCTGGGGCTGCGACTGATCAACTGTACCTGCGTCGTGGACCTCTACGCATACGTCCCTGCATGTACCCCATACGTGGTTGTTAATGCAAATATTCGTCTACCATGCATATGCAACGTACTGCATTTTGTTGTATTCTAAAAGTCATAAATGAAACTTGTCTAACCTGTTGTGTGTGACACCATCGGAGCTCGAGCGTGCTTCACCGTCACCCATTGTTTTTCTTATTTTTTTTGTGTTTCGAATATTCGTGTTTTAGAAGGGTAGGTGGGTTTATTTAATTGCAGAGTAACTTGCAAATGCCGACGGCTGTGTCCTCTGTTTACGAAATGTGATGCGTCTATGTTAACGATACTCGGGTGTTGTGGATGGAGTCACAGGTATTTGTTGTAATCGTCAAACTCGCGATAAATCTTTCACCCGTATGGTACGTTCTTATTCGGACTCGTTTTATGGTCTGTTCCGTATCCAAAAGTGAAAGTTTTGAGTGACACTATACCATAAAATTTCCATTTGCAATCACTTATTCTATGACGATTGCGGTCAAATCAATCCAAAACTATGGACAGGCTTCCACTAAGGCGCTAAGTCAGACCATGCCTTCCCCACCCCCCTATTATTTTAATTCATTATATCGTAGAGGCATGGGATTGCGAGCTATATATGCAATGGGCGTAATGCTTAATTTCCTACACCAGTAAACCATCAAAAGGCATTCGTTGGGAGATGGGACAAAGCCAAAATGGCTAATACATTTGCTGCCTTTAGCTATCTGGTTCCCTTCCCATCGTACGTATTAACCTTTTGTCCAAAGTTGTGCCATTCTAGTTTAACGCATAAATATCTATACAAAGCATATTGTCCTATACCCCGAATTGACATATACACCTCCTCGTCTGTAGCTACCCAGGCTCTAGGTCAGAGCGTCATAAAGTTTCACCTCATGCGCATCACGAGGAAATTAGTAGCGAAGGTTGCTTTCCACTATCGTGCGTAGATTAGTAGTATCTAATTCTCTCCCGGTTATGAGCACTATTGCCCACGAATCTGGTTACGTTATTTTTAAGGATAAAGCATACGATTTAATTTTAAGTGGACAATCCAATGAAGTCCGGGAAAATGACTGTTGGATATAATTTCAGATTGAAGATTTGATCGACATGTGTCCTTTCTAGTAGACCAAAAATTAAAGTTGGTTCAGCATAATTTTTTTTATTTGGTTTAAATCCTAAACCCTAAACCCTAAACCCTAAACCCTAAACCCTAACCCATAAACCCTAAACCCTAAACTCAATCCATAAACCATAACCCATAAACCATATACCCTAAACACTAAACCCTAAACCATAAACCCTAAACCCTAAATACTAACCCCTAAACCCTAAACTGTAAACCCTAAATCATAAACCCTAAACCCTACATCCCATATGCTAAGCCCAATACCCTAAATCCTAAATCATAAACCCTAAAGCCTAAACCATAAATGCTAAACCCTACATCCCATACCCTAACCCTTAAACCCTAAACCCTAAACCCTAAACCAAAAACCCTAAATCCTAAACCCTAAACCCTAAACCCTAAACCCTAAATCCTAAACCGTAAACCTTACATCCAATGTGATAAGCCCAAAACCATAAACCCTAAACCCTAACCCCAATACGCTAAACCCTAAACCCTAAACCATAAACCCTAAACCCTAAAACATAAATCCTAAACCCTAAACCCTAAACCTTAAACCCTAAACCCTAAACCCTACATCCCATATGCTATGCCCAATACCCAAAACCCTAAACTCTAAACCCTAAACCCTAAACCCTAAACCTTAAACCCTAAACCATAAACGCTAAACCCTACATCCCATACCCTAACCCCTAAACCATAAACCATAAACCCTAAACCCAAAACCCTAAACCCTAACCTTAAACCCTAAACCCTAAACCCTAAACCCTAGACCATAAACCCTAAACACTAAACCCCAAACAATAGACCGTAAACACTAATCCATCAATCTTAAACCCTAAACCCTAAACAATAAACCCTAAACCCTAACCCTAAACCGTACATCCCATATGCTAAGCCCAATACCCTAAACCCTAAACCCTAACCCTAAACCGTACATCCCATATGCTAAGCCCAATACCCTAAACCCTAAACCCTAAACCCTAAACCCTAATCCCTAAACCCTAAATCCTAAACCATAAACCCTAAACCCTAAACCCTACATCCCATATGCTAAGCCCAAAACCATAAACCCTAAACCATAAACCCTAAACCCTAAACATTAATCCATCAACCCTAAACCCTAAACCCTAAACCCTCAACACTAAACCCCAAACAATAGACCGTAAACACTAATCCATCAACCCTAAACCCTAAACCCTAAACCATAAACCATAAACCCTAAACCCTAAATCATTAACCCTAAACCCTAAACCTTACATCCCATATGCTAAGCCCAATACCCTAAATCCTAAACCCTAAACCCTAAACCCTAAATCCTAAATCCTAAACACTAAACATTAATCCATCAACCCTAAACCCTAAACCCTAAACCCTAAACCCTAAACCCCAATCAATAGACCGTAAACACTAATCCATCAACCCTAAACCCTAAACCCTAAACCATAAACCATAAACCCTAAACCCTAAACCCTAAACCTTACATCCCATATGCTAAGCCCAAAACCCTAAATCCTAAATCCTAAACCCTAAACCCTAAATCCTAAACCCTAAATCCTAAATCCTAAACCCTAATTATAAACCCTAAACCCTAAACCCTACATCCCATATGCTAAACCCAATACCATAAATCCTAAACCATAAACTCTAAACCCTAAACCCTAAACCCTAAACCCTACATCCCATATGCTAAACCCTAAACCTAAACCCTAAACCTAAACCCTAAACCATAAACCCTAAACCATAAACCCTAAACCCATCAACCCTAAACCCTAAACCCTAAACCCTAAATCCAAAACCCTAAACCCTACATCCCATGTGATAAGCCCAAAACCATAAACCCTAAACCCTTAACCCTAAACCCTAAACCCTAAACCCAAACTCCAACACGCTAAACCCAAAACCCTAAACCATAAACCCTAAACCCTAAACCCTAAAACATAAATCCTAAACCCTAAACCCTAAATCATAAACCCTAAACCGTAAACCCTACATCCCATATGCTAAGCCTAATACCCTAAACCCTAAAACATAAACCATAAACCTTAAACCCTAAACCATAAACCCTAAACCTATATGCTAAACCCTAAACCATAAACCATAAACCCTAAACCATAAACCCTAAACCTTAAATCCTAAACCCAAAATCATAAACCATAGACGCTAAACCTTAAACCCTACATCCCATATGCTAAACCCTAAACCATAAACCATAAACCCTAAACCAAAAACCCTAAACCCTAAACCCAAAATCATAAACCGTAGACGCTAAACCCAAAACCCAAAATCCTAAATCCTAAACCCTAAATCCTAAACCATCAACCCTAATCAATCAGCAAAAAACCCTAAACCCTAAACCACAAACCCTAAACCATAAACCACAAACCTTAAACTCCAATGTAGAATAACATAAAGTTTCATAAAATACATTTTTTTATAATTGGACATTTTTGAAAAACCATATTTATTTATTGTTTCACAGCTAACAAACAAATCTCTATGTTAACATTATTATTAACATTATTATTATTTAGTATTAACATTTATGCCTCACATTATTATAAGAGAGAGAGAGGAAACCACGCCACATTCCACGCCACATTTATTGAGACCACCTGCCTACCTTCGTCCTGGCCAGCTGGTATTATTATTATTATTATTATTATTATTATTATTATTATTATTATTATGTTTAGAGTCTACTTTTTTTCCGTGATTTGTAAGTTAAAATTTATTTGTCTTATTATTTTCGTTCGTTCATTGACTAAGTCCGTTAACACTATCCGGATCATACAGCCCCACCCATCAATTCCCATATCCTCATCTTATAATGCTTAAAACCCAAGTGAGCCGAAGGAGCAACAGTAGTGGAAGATCACAGCGCGAAGGAGGACGAAGAGCAAAGATATGGTTGCTGTACGGTCAGGCGAATCACTTCTGTTGTGTTGGTTCGGGGTGGACTGCTGGCCCAGAACCGCATCCAAAAAAAAATATAAAACGCTTTCCATGGTATTGTTGTAGGACTCTCCCACAGTCCTATGTTCGTAAAATTAAGAATAAATCGAATTTATTGTTACCTACTATCTCGATATTCCTTGGAAAACGATGTTTCATTTTTTTGTATTTAATGTGCATTTACGTTTCTCGATTTGTATTGAGTGACTGCGCAAGACTACCCGCGAAACAAGACGGTCAGACCCATCATGATGCCCATCGCTACGCGCCCGTCAACTATACAATACAGCAAATTTGAGAAAGTGTATACTATACGCTTCCATTAAGTGCTAACTCGATTGCCATTGTTGTTGATAGTCTAAATAACGACATTGAAAGAAAAAAAAAACAAATGAAGGAAACAAAAAGCAACTTCGAATATGGAAAATCAGTTTCAGGATTCGTTGGCTGAGATGGGTGAGCAGGTATTTCCAGATGATCTTTTGATGGAGATTTTCACTCGAACAGACTCAAAGACGGTGGCGAGATACAGAACCGCAAGCACAACCTGGCGTGTCCGACTGTCTTCCGACAGATTTAGGAGAGATAACACGCTGGCGAACATCGGGAAACACCGTAAGGGGTTGCTCCAGATTGGTGACCCAGAGACGTACGGTTCGACTGAAGGTTTTTGCATTGTGGACTGTATGGACGGAGGAAGAGTAGCTGCACCAATGCCAGAACAACTGGGTTCCCGTGGATGGTGGACTGTTATCGGCTCCGATTGCAGTGTGATCTGCATCCAGTATAGCACGACTGGTCCTGATTTGAGACTCCTGTTATGGAACCCGCTGCTGCGAGTCGCTCGGCAACTGGATGATCCGGCCGACAAACTACTTAAACAAGCCGTCATCGGATACGCATTGGGATACCAGGCGGGAACTGACAATTACTGTGTTGTCCATATGTCAAAGAGGCACATCCTAGACAGGTTTTTGCACTGCAATATTTTCAACTCCACAGAGGGAAACTGGAAACACGCGTACATAAAGGATCAGCGTCTCACTCACCTCAATGAGGGCTCAGCGTTCCACTTAGGTAAGGCCGTGTGGGTCAACTGGGGTGGACGTGGTTTGATGATTGCAACGCATGTGGTCATGTTGGATGCAGACACCTTTATTCTGAGCAAGATAAGGATAAATCGTAGCTCAATTCAGCAAGTGCAAGTGCTGCGTGTGCTCGACGGCATCCCACACCTGGTCGGTTATGAAAGATCCTCGCACGGAGGACTGTCGACCATATGGTGCAAGATTGACTTGGAATCGATGTGCGTGGTTCCATTCATCAAGCTAGGAGTTGCTGGTCAGTATGGCGTTCCATTGAATCCGGTGACGATCATGGTGATCGTATGATCACAGTGCACAAAAACAATCGCAAACGGGCAAGAGGTGCTAACGGAAGTTTTCTGACAAAGATTTCGTTGGTCTAGATTAATTTAGTTAGCCGACACAGATTTACCGCATTCAATGGCGAGTGGCCGAGTGATATCCACCTTCAGCACATTATAAATGTGGGGGTGGATTGTCTACTTCCATGATGGAGCGGCCGCTTGTGTGGTTAAGTTGCATATGCGGCAAGTAGGCTGTAACTACGTAAATCCGTCGCGAGAATGTATGGACTAAGTGTAATCGTTGTTTGTATTTCGAGTGTGTTTAAAATATGCTTTTCAAATGGATTGATGTGTATCCTGGTTTAATATACTTAGTAGAATGAATATGCGAAATGAAAATTATCTAATTAGATTGAAAAGACAGTACCAGTGCAATCAAATCGACGCTACAACAAAAGCTAAACAAATCCTTTGAATCAGTTATGTTTTCCAGTCGTGAACACCCAAAAAAAAATTACAAATAAAAATTCTCAACAAACGATCATGATCGGTAAAAAAACCAACAAAATGATTACGGATATCAGCACAGTGATCAAAACACCTCGCCTCCTCATCGTCGCGACACTCGCAAGCATGTTGTCTTCCATGGCCGTAGAGGTGGAAACGGCGGCCTCCAGATCTGCCCTTGTTTCATGCAAACTCTGTTACAAAGAACGTAGCTCGTCTAGGAGTTCCAGTCTTGTCTTCTTCAACTCTGTGTTCTCGCTTCTAATGCCCTCATTTATTTTCAGAAACCTGCGAATGACATCGAAATAACGAGCCGGGGGCTCTGGATCGTACCACTGAAAGAACGAGCATTTTCTGCTGGTTACGTACCCAAAACATCCATAAAACCTTCTGCCCGGATAGTCACATTTCCAAGCGGTTCTGATTGGCGACCTCACGCCACAGTGACATCGAGGCGTCGGTGCATCGACGGAAGACGAGCTTATGGAAGAGGATCCCTGCATTGTGTGTTCAATAGTTCACGGGGAGAGTAAAAGACTAGCTTTTGAAATAGCAGTGCGCAACGAGGGTTCATATTCACCTCTCTGCTAATGGCATCATATCCTCGCATCCCAATGGCCTTCTTGTTGACTAACACCTGTGACGCTAACTTAGCACGGAACAGTCGATTATAGCCCCCAACCTCGGGCCGGATGCATCTTACCCCATGTAGTTGTTAGCTGACGATCTAAACCATCAACATTAAATATGTGACCCGTTGTCTCTGCTTGTTATAATCTTTCTCTATGAAAAATTTCGAAAAAAATAATTCATATGTAATTATGTATATATCTTGTAAGAACCAATTGCAACCGGGTCGGTGGGGAGATTGGGTTGGTATGTGGGATGGGTTCTTTCTGTTGTTTTTAACTGTGTCGGACTGCTTGTCCAAATAAACGTTTAAAAAATAAAAAAAACGATTTCCATGGCCATTGTTGCGGGACTCTTCCCAATGCAATCGTCGTAGGTTGCTTGAAACTGGAATAAAACGAATTTATTGTCAAGTAATCTCTTATTATTCCTTGTTAAACGATATTAATTAATAAGTTGTTTTATATATTTCTGTATTAAAGGGGCATTTATGTTTTTTGATATGACATGAGTGACATACCCATCATGATGCACAACTGCGCGTCTGAGCGCTACACTCTAGCAAAACTGAAGAAGTGTATAGCAAAACTGACCTCATGCAATGGCAGGTCACCTTTTGCTATCTTAGGAAGTACTTTGCAAAGGCTTGAATATTGGACGACACCCGTGGTTGCCTAACCGGTGCAATTCTAAACGCATGTGATGCATCCTGCCTGGATGGAGCTGACCGTCTTCATACTCCAAGAAAGGTGTTTGCAGACCTAACTTTTTGATCGGGCAACAGCTAGCCTAGTCAAATATCTTCACAAATCGAACCATCGTAAAATACAACCATCTCCACGCACAACCAACGCGGACCAACTCATCGGACGCCGACGACCGATACTGCAACCAACAATGGCAGATAATGGGACACCCGCTGTATCCAACAACGTCAACGATGACACGGCCCAGGTACGGTTATGGTGCATCGACCGTTTTTTGTTTATTTATTTATTTATTTTTGGTAGTTATGATTATTCTACTCCCGATTCTTCTGAATTAGTAGTATACCCCAACGTACTAACAAGCGCCCAATGCTAGGAGGACCAGATAACATCGGGCCCCAATGACACCACTCCAAACGACGCGTTGCTGAAAATAATGAGAGAGGTGCTCGAGAACACAAAGGTTGGTAACACCCGTCTCACTTTCCGCTCTAACTGAATCGGTAAATCCAACCATCTGACAGATCTGTTACGATTTTCAATGGAAGAGCACGCAACGCCGAATGGACAGGGTCGAAGCGAAAATGGTGATGATTCGGTTGTTGGTGGGCGGTCTCAGAGAGCCTGTCACCCAGAGGCTAAAGGGACCTGCAGATAAAGTCAACGCAACGTCCGATGGAAATCGGATTGAGAAACAGAGACAACTTGTTGCCGACAGGGTACACATGCACAACCCGATGTCACGCACCTCCATTCCCAACCGTAGACAATTGATGCTTCTAGGAACGATGAGGAAGAGACTTCATCAGTCGTCGACAATAAGCAGCGGCGGAGACGTCGAAATGTCTGTTTACGATGAAAATGACGATCTGAAACGGGCCATGTACCCAAAGATGTGAAGGTCAAATACGCATGGCGTCGAAAATGTGCCGAAGGGTGGCATGGCTACAAACTTCTTCAATCGATTCAAGGAAAATGTATACGGGAGTAACCGAGGGACTATATCGCCCGAACGGAGCAACAATGCAGACAACCCGACAGGACACAATGGACTGCAGCCAACGCAAAACAGAAAAGGCATTTTTCCCTTTAACACGATGACGTCATCCGACGAGAGCTCATCGAAGCCTGAAAGCAGCCACGGACGGATAGCTGACACCTATAAGCATATTCCACGACGACCCCTGTCAAACCTGACCAAGAAGGGAACAAATACCACCAACGCATGGCCCATCTTTCAGCACGCGATGGACATCTGTAAGTACGTCTACGACCATGATTCCGACTCAACGTGAGTATTCTATCTGAACATCAACGACTGAATATGCCGTGAGGCGTCATTAGTGCCGGAAGGCAGTTAAATTGCCCTAGCGGGTGTAACATATTCCATTTGTTGACCGCAGGGAGATCGTTGTACGTATCGGGTCGCAACATGCAACTCGTTCTGACATGGGATGCCTGTTAGACGGATGGCAACCAACCCCGAAGGCACGTAGCAATCGATCGTACCCTCTTCGAATAAATGGATTTATTTCCGCTAACCCGGGTTTATTATTTCCATGCAAAGTCTGATTTTTTTTGTCAGAAATGACTTGCAGATAATGGAGATGATCACGATCATGGTTGCATCGGAGGGAGAAACCGATGGAGATCACCCTCGATCCGTGTGGTGCTTGCATCCGAATTTTGCGGTACGCCCAAAACAAACTTTCGTAGTTTATTTTAATGCATAACTATGATTTAACATTCTCTGTTTTAATACGAACCTTGTACCATTGACATGCACGGTGACTTGTTTCAACCTTTGAATACTCCCTGAGTAACCAGGCCGATGTAATGGAGGGCGTCCACCCTGAAATTTTGGCGCAGCGATACGGGGAAGACCACATGCACCCGACTGAAGACCTGCGCATTGTAAGCTACCGACCGATAAGATTCTTATACGCAAGTTCTGATCATGGTCAGATGAATTATGACTCTCTTCTGGTTTTCGGCTTTTTCTATCGATTGCAGGTCTATATGCCAGCACTAGAAGAAGACTATGACAAGCACTGGTTCTTGGCCGTGGTTGACCTGTCGGAGAAACAAGTCTATCAATTTGACACGAATGCAACTAAAGAATCAAAGGCAAGAAGGAGACGTGTCATACAATGCATGGTATGCGACGCACATAAGTAAGATCATCGTCCTATCCGAATACGCTAATCTGTTTTATGTTGGGGAATCTGTGCCAGCTGACTGCGCTGGATGGAATTGTTGCAACTGACGGGTATAAAAACTTACGCTCTAAGGGCGCTCCCTAGTTTGTCAGTATGGAAATCATGTCCGCACTGGGAGTGCCAAAAAACAGCAGCAGTACAAACTCTAACATTTGGGTCATGCAGTGGATGGCAATGGGATGGAGGTTCACGTACGCGGTGTTGCCAATTGTAAGTTAACGCATGCATACAGGTAAAATGTAATTGCATTGTGTGTCTCTAATAAACGCCGTATTGACCATTGCAGCTGGACGAAGAGAAGATCAGGATAAAAATGGCAATTGCACTGCTAACGGGAAGATGCAACGAGGAAAGTGGTGCATTACTTGCTAAGTCGGCCGCCAAGACGGGAAACCGTGACTAAGATACGTCTGAAGGGGCGGAATAGAACGTTTTTTTTGTTTAGTCATGCACTGCAAATTTTTTGGTTGTTGGATGCATTGATAACGGTTATGTTATGTGACATTGTTGGGCATTTTGCAATGGACGGACAGTCTTCGTGGACTGATTATATCATGGGCCATATTTCTTATTACTTTTATTGTATATTTATGTTGGGCCCCTTTATGTTATTTGATGTTGGGTCGCTGGACGAGTACGGGTTCTGGGTTTTGAGTCGAGTCAGTTTCTCTAGACCAACACCAATACAAAAGAAAATGTTATCTTCCAGCTTGAGCAAACAATTAAAAAAAAAGAGTTTTTTTTCAAGGAAAAAAATTAAAAACGGTAAATATACAAAAAAAGAGAATAATTGTGAACAACTTACCTGCTTCGATCGAATACATCAATCCATCCATCCATCGCCAAGTCAAGGCTGACAATACGAAGTCATTACTCACTGACCCACGCAATGGAATGAATGATAACACTAGATTAGGGCTAAATTTAAATCATGTGCTCATTCGGTGGTTATCGCTTTTTTTTTTTGAAATCCGGTAATTGCCCTTGGTAACTGTACCTATATTAATGCCCCATTAATGTCCAGTCTAATCAGGTTTAAGGGTTATTTATTAAAAAAAACTTAAAAAGGCGGGAGTTGTTTCGCCTATTTAACGTGCGTACGTTTGTAAGTCACCAAAAAAATAAAAATCGCATACTTTTCAAAGAAGGGAAGCCATTATTGGAGACTCAAAAGCTTCCGACAGTAAAGAACCAAAAACTATCAAAGAAATCGCAGGCGAGGTATCACAATGCCGCTGCTCGCTGATTTCCGCTTCTTCAAATTCATAATCCCCAACATGGAGAATCAAATTGTAAGTTTTCAGTTTTTTTGTTCTACTCACATAACCCCAAGGCCCGCATGCAAGCCCACATCAATATTGATTTCTTACTCATGCAGAGAATGCCGGTGGCCTTCTCTAACGTTATTCGGGATAACATGAGCAACCCCGTCGAGGTAATCACCACAAATGGTCAGTCGTGGAGCATCTCGTGGGTTGTTGAGGAGGAGCATCCGCATCGAATCGTGTTTACTGGAGGCTGGCGAGCCTTTTACGAACTCTACCATCTTTGAATCGGTGACTCAATGCTACTATCGTATCACCAACCAAAGTTTTTCTATGTGGCCATCCATGACACAAGATTCTGCGAGATCAACTACGGAAGATAACAAGATTATTCTAACAGATTTTCTGTGTGCACTCGGCTAAGTCGTTTGTTTTATGCTGTTTAACGTTGTCCCAGAAACTTGCGAAACGGAAGTCTTCCAACAATACACGCACATGGTAACTATACAGTCCAGTTCTTCGCGATAATCCCGGTGAACGACCCTGATACATTGGTATAGACGCCAATTTCAATTCCTTTACCACCTGCAATCATCAATCCATCCATGTGTGACACATTGTAACCCTTTTTTTCCACCATCCACTACAGATTCTCCGCCTGCGATTCTCGCGGGATTATAGCCGGTCCCTACCGCGACCCCTGACCCTAACCACGCCTACAGGACATCGTCATTGCGTGGGCTGGAATATGGAACCTAATGGGAGGATCGTAATTCATGGAGGATGGGACGCTGTTCGGGAACACTAATGCCTAAGGGATCAGTGGCTTGTGCTGTTCCGCTATCACGAAATTCAAAACACAATGTATGTCATGTTCTTCAACGGTCATACAATGGAAATCAACTACTTGGCCCATGCCAGGCCGGGGACAGACTGCACTTGTATAACCTATCCGTCGGCACCCAGGTCAAGGCACATAGCCGATGGGTTCAGATCGACCAATCCGTTCTTTGTCAGTCCAATCGTGCACCGCCTGGCAAACCATTTTCTCGTAAGTGTGCCCACAATTATTTTTAAAGGCAACTATTTCCTATCCTATTGTTCTAGTCAACTACTTTATTGCTCTCACCCTAAAGAATATGTCTTCGCTTCCAACCGAATGTCCCCCCTTTGCCGGGAGTATGCGAGGATAGCCCAATTTCGATTACCAACGAGAGGGGCGCGTGGACCGTTCAGTATACGCACTATGTCGGGAGGACGAACGGATGTTTTGGAATGGGCTGGTCTGCCTTAGCAACTGCATGCCAACTAAGACACGGCCATGTGTGTGTCTTCGAACGGCTGGCGCCGCACGACTACCGGCTGCATATATATTGAGAACTCCTGTATCCTAAACCCCCAGCTACCGCCCCCAACCCCATCCAAGTAACTCGGTCCATGGTATTTTCTTGCCTCAGTTTGTCAAGTACGGTGGTGCAAACTGCATATTCATACATCTGTATCTTTATTCTATATGTTATTTCCAGGCATACAATTCTACCTTGCCGTCATTAGCTTATGCTTTAGATGATAAACAAGATAATCATTTCTGTTGTTAATTTGTACGTAGCATTGCAAATGGACTGATCTCCTAATATTAGAAATGTATGTCAATTAGTGCCTGTGAAGTTTTAATGTAATTTTAATCTGTGAAGCTTGAATGTAATCCGATTCACTTCACCTAGCTTTGAATCTTGAATTTTGAAACTTCACACTGATTTGTTAATACCCTAAAAATGCTAATTAGTAGTGGTTGTTTATTGATTCGAAGTTGTTGCCGTGCTTCATTTAGTGCATTTTATTCATCACTTCAGGTGTTTTAAGCGTGTGTTTTAAATTACATCCAGAAGCAATGATCCCTTACAAAGAATTTCAAAACCGCGATTGAACCACATGCATTTTCCAACGAGTTCTTTTATGAGACGTGCATTTGAATATCCACTGAACGTTACGACCAATTATATACAAAATATCCACTTACCATACATACAAAATATCCACTAAACATAAAATCGCTGTAAACATGCCCCTAACTACCATGTCCGGTTCAACAAAAGGGTGGACAACGACCAATTATTAATACATCAGGATTGACAGTGGAGTTGCAACTATTCGCATGACACCACTTCACACCTACACATCTTGAATCCCTATTAAAATTGGTGATATCTATGGCACATCTACATACCAAGGAAATCCAACATAGCAAAAACTTGTTTTAACGTCGATGACCTATAAACGGTTCTGTACTCACATGAAATGCAGACAATATTTGGTGTGCGGCTACAGCCTACCGGAGAACATGAAAGGGTTCGACCAACTTACCGTTGCAACACACGGTGGTGACGACTGTAGGCCCCGTTTGCTAAATCGGCGAGAGACATG
This sequence comes from Arachis stenosperma, assembly GCF_014773155.1. Lineage (NCBI taxonomy): Eukaryota > Viridiplantae > Streptophyta > Magnoliopsida > Fabales > Fabaceae > Arachis > Arachis stenosperma. The sequence goes on along the minus strand of NC_080379.1, from coordinate 145,054,055 downwards.
ACTGGCACGGACGTGTTGGTCCCAGCGAAGTCGCTGTTAGCAAACCCAGCCTGTGTGTCACTATCGGAGCATTGGAACGAAGGAATCTCTGCGGTCGCATACAGATCGCCGGATAGGTTATCATAGAGCTGACACCAATGTAAAAAACAAATGATTAGACATATTTAACAGAGCAGAAAACTTAACTATATCATATATAGAGCGACCAACCCACCATGTCAGTGTCCATCGAATCCATGTCATCCGCAATTGTACTGGATGATTCCATTGTGCTGGATGATTCCATTGTGCGGTGGTCCGGACACGTCATCCTGTTGTGTCCCACCTCCCGGCACAAACGGCATCGCTGGATTTTCTTTCCACCATGAGCACCATTACCCTTTGTATTGCGCCTGGGTGGATTCCGCGCTGGGGGTCTGCCACCCTCAGTAGGTGGCCCCTCGGGTGGAAAACTAGTGTCCCATGCATCTTCGTTCTCGAAGTGCTTCAGCATCAGCACGGCAATGTCTCTTGCAAACTGGAACTTTTGGGTGCTGTGACATGCAATCTTGCACACTTTCCAGTACCAATCCATCAGACACCAGTGTTGTGTCAGTTGTACAGAATCCCAAATCACGCCCATCGACTGCACCGCCACAAGTTTTGCTTCCTTGGTCCATCTCGGTAATATCAGAGACCTCGGGATCTCATGAACATTGTTAAGAACAAGCACCGCAATTATATGTTCGCAGGGGACCCCGAAACATTCCATTCTCATGCACGTGCATCAGACCTCCCTCGTATCAGACGTTGCAACAACATGCCAATCCTTCCCCGGAGTTCCGTATCGAGAGACGGTGTGGATAAAATAGGAACCGTTGTCTTCAGAGTCAACCACCCTCATTGCACAGGCCCTGTCAAGAATGGGAACAAACAAATAGAATATCGCACGAGTGTAGTTGTCGACTGCACTCCGCTCCAGCTGTTTCAGGTTGGTGGTCATAACAGGGTCACCCTTTGCACACTCGAAATCAGCCTCCACCTCCTTTGCGTGCACGAACATCAAGCATCGATGAAAATGACGTAAAAACTCAGTGTAGCTGTATCGAGACTTAACATACCGTGATATCACAGCGTGAAAGCCCTCGCACCTTGATGGTTCGAAATCTGGCAAAGAACTTTCCCCGTATGTGTGCTGTGGCCCAACTGTACCTTCTCTCGTACATGTCCGTACCCATCTTTTATCGGTGATGCCAAATTTCTCAACCATCTCAAACCACTTTCTCTGAAATGTTCGGACCTCGTAGTCGCCGAGCATGCAATCCCTAAACATCCTGGTGAATTTGGGCTTTCCGATGTTGCTCGTGGCATTTCGGAGTAGATGCCAAGCGTAGAGTCGATGGTGAGCCTCTTGAAAAACTTGCTCGATCGCAGACTTCATTTGCCTGTCACCGTCGGTTATTTTGGACACGGGAGCCTTCCCTTTCATTGAAGTTTGTAACTGCTGAAGCAGCCAGACATAGGTCTCTTCTTTCTCGTCTGCCACCAGTGCAGCGACAAAGACAACCGTTTGGTTGTGGTGATTCACACTGGAGAATACTACAAGAGGTGAAAGGTAAACGTTTTTCTTGTAAGTTGCATCAAATGCAACCACGTCTCCAAACACTTGGTAATCAATTTGGCTGGTGCCGTCACACCAAAACAAGTGTTGTAACACGCCCTCACCGTCAACAACTTCCTTGTAGTACAGTGCTGGATCATTTGCCTTACACTCTCGTAGATATCTTAGGCACGATTCCGCATCTAGGCCACCCTCCCTTCGTTGCTTCGCATTTACATTGTGCATGTCTCTTGTTGTGTACGGGACATTATGATACCCGCTGGCCAGACTCGCCATAAAATTGTGGATTCGGGAGACGCCAATGCCCCCTTTGCGCATGTCGTTCATCTGCTCGATGTCCGCTTCGCTCATCCTCCGATGGCCCGGGAGCATGGAAGAAAATCGCAACTCAAGAACGTGGTGGTTATGCGCGTCTGAAAAGTACGCAACGTGCAAACGTCCTAATTCATCATCCATGCGGAGTAGCATCCTTGCAGGGCATCCACACCGTGTCTCGGCCCTCGGCCTCTTTTGCCGGTTAGGCATCGAGTAGAACTTCGGGGATCGGTACCCTTGTCGGTGGCACACGAACTCCTGCCATATCCTTACTTCCCAGCATTTTTTGCTTCTGAAACGTCTCGCGCCGAAGCCATGGTGCTTTGCATATTGCTGGTAGAACTCAAATGCAATGTCAACATCTGCGAAATTAAACCGGAGAACATCCTCTTCGCTCAAATTGAAAAAATCAATCCAACCTATCGACTCTACGGAATCAACGGCATAAAACTCGTCTTCCGCATAATTGTCAGACATTCCTCCGGCGCCGTCCAAACTGTCTTCCAATTCAACCGCATCCCCATTGTCGACATCGGCCTCTGCGTGATGGTCGTGTTCTGTATCATCTTCCTAAAAGTCGTGCTCGTCCGACTCTATTCCTGCAGAGTGTTCGCCCTCAAACAATCCAACTCCGTGGTCTGCTCCGTCGGACATCTCTGCTTCATCGGCGACACGCACGCCCCCAGTGGTATCTTCATCCCCGGCAACCCTGTGCCAAACATCAACAATGCGGTAATTTAGCAAAACACGCAAAATTGGGGGATGTACTTCAAAGACAATTGCAGACCTATGATGAAGAAAAAGGGGGATATTTGTAAATCAAGTGAATGGTGATAATACAACAGGTACCTTCTTTCCATTGATGGAGACAGCGAAGCCATCTACTGCCGAATACTGAGTGGGGGTAGGAGAAGAAGTTAGCTCAGCCTGGAGGTTTTCAGTCGTTGTCGGTGGTGGAGATAAGAAGAGACGGTGCGATTGGGACAAAAAGGAAGAAGAGGAAGAGGGCGCGATTGCGACGGAGTGGAAAGGGGAGGAAGAGGGTGCGACTGCGACGGATGGAAAAGGGGAGGGGAAGGGGAGGAAGAGAACCTGAGCTGAAGGAGGAACTTAGCGGCAGTAATAGTTGTTAGCCAAATGCTGATTGTCCAACTAATTCTGACCATTAAGTTAAATGTATTCATTTTAAAAATTATAAAAGTGCGCCTCTAACTTATACGAAATTGCAAAAAAGACCCACCAAAACAATGCATTTTTATTCTTACCTCCTTCGGCTGACCGGTGAGCGAAACAAGTAAATGGCATTTCGGTGCGCTATGTATAGCTGCGTACCGAATCCGCCCCCTTCTTTTACTCTCACTCTCAGCTCACTCACTCTAGAACTCACCTGAATTTCCATTCTTTTTTTGCTTTTCTTCTTCTATTGTTCATCAAACTCCTTCGAAGAAGAACAATCAGTCACCACTAAAATATCAACAATGCCTAGAAAACTCAAAATAAAAGAAATTAATTGTTTAAATTTTTACATTATTAATTATCTTAATCATTCTAATTATATAATTTTTTATAATAAAATATTTTAATTTAATAAAAATAGTGATAATATTAGAGACTAATAGAAATATTGTAGTAATAATTATTAAGACTATAGGTATATAGAATATTATTACTAATTGTTAGAAATAGTCAATAAAATAAAATAAATTTAGAAGTTTTTTGAATAATTATTAAATTAATTGTTATTATAAATATATTATTTAGATATTCAATTAAGGATTAACGACTTGTTGTTGTGTGTTGTAAGTTAAATGTTTAATTAATACTTTTGTATTGTATTGTACTGGACATTTTGAAATTTTTTGGATATAATAATTAATCATTTTTTGTTCTTAGTTAGTTAAGTAATTAAGGTATATTATTATTATAGTTGTATGTAGGGATGGCAAAAATTTCTAGTGGGACGGATATTTGTGGAGATTTACCCGCTAAAAAGTGAATACGAAGAGGGTTTTCTATCTCCGGGGACGGGGGACAGGCCCCCGTAAAATAAATGGGACGGGGCAGGGTTAGAGGCTCTCACTCTATGCAGACCCGTTTAACTCCCTTATATGTAAAAAGGCTAGAATATCCTTTAATATATATACCATACGAGGGAAGGTGGGAAACTCTAGTCGTTACTATCACAAATCCTAAATTCCCAATCAAGTCTGAACTCTGAAGTCCCTCAAACCTCATCTGCTCGCCCTGTCCTCTCAGAAACGCTGAACGGCAGCTGAATCATGCACGGATGGCACGATCTCACTAGGGATGGCAATACCACTCGAACCCGCGGGTATCCACCCTGCCCCTACCCGCTCGGGGCGGGTAATTACCCGCCCCGCATTGGGACGGGTTTTTAACGGGACGAGTTCTTAGGAGGGGCGGGACGGGGTCGGGTTTAGGTAATACTCGTCCCTACCCGCCCCGCTATATATATAATATATATAATTTTAATATATAATATGTATAATATATGTAAAATAATTAGTAAATGATTAATAATATTGTATCATATTTAAAGTTTTACTTTAATTTATGTTATGTATGTGATAATAGTTATATAAATTTTGAAATTTTGAAAGAATCGTTTCTTTGCAAGTATAGTTCCAAACCAACATTCGACCCGCATCAAAGTTTAATTTGGTTGTCACAAGTTCAACCCAATAAAAATAGCCGAGAGTATTACTCCCGGGTCGTTCTCCCTAGGAATTATAATCGAGTGTTCAATTATTGGTTATGAGTATACGGGGGTGGGTTGATGATAAGACAAGAAATTAAATGGTAAGAAATTTAAATGACAATAACGGAAATTAAACAACTAAAGATAACAAATGCTAAAGAGACATTCATGGCAAGAATTAAAAATCAAGGTTTTCTTTCCTAGTCATTAATCATAACACAATAATTACCAAGAGCTAAGCCTATTACGTTATCTTCGCATCGAAAGAAAGTCAAATATGCCTAGTTAACCCCAATCCATAAGTAATGTCAATGGAAACAAGATTAACTAACAACTCTAGATCACCAATATAAATTGGGTATCAATGACTCAAGATTATCAAACTTCTCTTTCCAAGTAAAGAATGATCAAAATCTACTTTAAAACTAAACCAAGTATTTTATTTTATCAAATACTTGGTATGCATAAAAAAAAGCATCATAAATTACAAGAATAATAAAATCTAAAGCTACCAAATGCAAGATAACAATAATAACAACTCAAATAAACATCAATAAACATAAAAATATCAAATTGCATTAACAGAAATCAAAATCAACAAGAGTTCATAAACATAAAAGTGACATAAAAGGAAAATTAACAATGTAAACTAAGAGAACAAAGATGTGAAAACTAAATTAAAGCAAGAGAAAAACCTAAATCTAAGCTGAAATTAACCTAAATCTACCCTAATTCTAGAGAGAAGAGGGAGCTTCTCTCTCTAGAAAACTACCTTAAAACATGTTTCTAACCTAATCTAATTGTTGCCCCCTTGTTCCTTCTTGAATTCTGCCTCAAATACTTCAAAAATGAGTTAAGTTTTGGCTTGGATGAGCTCAAAAATTGCCAGCTACGTTTTCTTTAATGAAGTCACGTGACGAGTGTCACGCGTACGTGTGGGTCACACGTACGCGTCACTTGACGAAATTTTTGGTCACGCGTACGCATGGCAATGAATTCCACCAAATCCTCATTTCTTCATGAATTCTCCACTTTGCATACTTTTTCTTCACTTCTTTGCTCCAATCCTTATCTCCTAAGCCTGAAATCACTAAACAAACACATCAAGGTATCGAATAAAATCAAAGTGAATTAAATTTAACAAATTAAGGACCTAAAAAGCATGTTTTCACTCTTAAGCACAAATTAGGTGAAATTCACAAAATCATACTATTTCATTGAATAAATATGAAATAAGTTAATAAAATCCTCTAAATTCAACACAAGATAAACCCTAAATTTGGGGTTTATCACCCGTCATCGCCTCTTCACTGGCCGTCGCCTCTTCTCCGTCAGGTAAGTCATAGAACTTTGATTTTGAAGAATTTATTATAATTTCTATAAGTTAGGTTAAGTATAATTTATTTTCTGATATTAAATTGTTGATTTTGGTTTCTATGATTTTAAAATTTCATTATTTACTCTGATTTTGAATTTCTGATGCTGCATTGTTGATTCTGGTTTTTATGATTATGAAATTTTCATTATTTATTTTGATTTTGAAGCATTTGTTATAATTTATATTTCTAATGTTGAATTGTTGATTCTGGTTTCTATGATTCTAAAATTTTTATTATTTTACTTTGATTTTGAATTTTGGATGCTGAATTGTTGATTTTGGTATCTTTGATTATGAAATTTTCATTATTTATTTTGATTTTGAAGCATCTGTTATGATTTATATTTCTGATGCTGATTCTGAAATTTGTGTTTATGCTGATTCTGAAATTTATGTGTTTATGTGATTTTAGAGAATGTCTTTCTCTGATGCATTGAGTAATACTCTTGAGAAAAGTACTCCATTGGAAGAACCTATAGCCACTAATATTCAAGCTACTCAAGAGACTCCTCAATCTCAACCTCAAGAACCTCTAACCGATATGACAACTACCAATGAAGGAACAACAAACTCTACAAGTGGTGTTCGAAAGAGGAAGTTAACCTCTGAAGGGTGGAATCACTTCAAGATTGTCGAAATCAAAGAAAAATTGAAGGCTGAATGCAATTATTGCAAATCAAAACTACTTGGTAACCCAAAACAAGAAACTTCGTACTTGCGTGATCACTTCAAAACGTGCAAGCTTCGCACCACTAAAGAGATAAGACAATGTATGATGAAGACAGCTCCAACAACTAGTGGGAAAATAGTTGTGGTTGGTGCATATACATTTGATCAAGAAAATGCAAGGAAAGAGTTATCTATTATAGTTTGTCTTCACGAGTATCCGCTATCTATTGTGGACCACATTGGCTTTCGACGATTTTTCAATGCTTCGCAACCTCTCTTTAAGGTGATTACTCACAATACTTTGAAAAGTGACATCTTGAAGCTCTACAATGATGAGAGATCGAAGACAATGAATGTCCTTGAACGGAATAAAAGTCGAGTTGCAATTACGATTGATATGTGGACAACAAACAACCAAAACAAAGGTTATATAGCTATCACGGCTCATTATATTGATGATTTTTGGAAATTGCAAAGCCGTCTTGTGAGGTAATAATATTAAATATTTAATTTTGTTTTTGCAATTTGTGAAATGTTTATAATTGGAATACTTCTAATATTCTTCTATGTATCAAATTATCATTATAAGTTTATATATGTGTCGGCTCCCCACACGACTGAGGTACTTTCAGAGGTTATTGTGGATTGTTTGATGGATTACAATCTTGATAGGAAGGTATCCACTTTGACTATTGATAATTGTAGTACTAATGACGTTATGATTGAGAATATTTTGACTAAAATGTCACATAGAAACTTTATTTTAGGTAATAAATTGTTTCACATGCAATGTTGTATGCATATATTAAATTTGATTGTCAATGATGGGTTACAATTTATTTCACATGATATTGAAAGGGTGAGAGATAGTGTTCATTACTGGACTGCAACACCTAAAAGAGAAGAAAAATTTAAGAAAACATGTGTGCAACTTAAAATACCCTTCACAAAAAAATTTTGCCTTGATTGCAAAACTAGGTGGAATTCAACCTTTTTATGCTTGAAGTTGCAATTATGTATAGAGATGTGTTTGAAAGATTGTCATTGCATGAGAGTCAATATAAATCTTTGCCTAGTGATAAGGATTAGAATATGGCGGATGAGATTTTTCAAAGATTGGGGTGTGATTAATACAGTTATGGCTATTGGGACTTTTTTGAATCCTAAGTACAAGATGTATTTATTAAATTTCTTTTTTCGTAAAATATATGGTGAGATGGAGGCATGTGTTGTAATTGGTCAAGTGAAAAGGGTAGTATAGGATTTAGTTTTAGAATATGCAACAAAGTAAAGAGAGAGACCAAACTGTTCAATTAGATATGCCGCCACCACCATCAATTTCTTTACGTTCAAAGGGTAGGAAGTTTAGTCATGAATCTTGGCAAGCTGACTTTGTTGAGCATGTAACTGAGGAATCTGCATTTATTGATACAAAGAGTGAGTTGGATTATTATCTTGAAGAGAGACCGGTGCCACAAAATGAACATGATTTTGATATCTTAAATTGGTGGAAGTCAAATGGAGCAAAGTTTTCTACTATGCAAGCTATTGCTAGGAATTTTTTGGCCATTCCTATCTCTACAGTTGTCTCTGAGTCCTCATTTAGTACGGGTGATCGATTTGTTAGCCACATCGTAGTAGGATGCGCCCGGATACGTTAGAAGCTTTAATGTGTAATCAAGATTGGCTTTGGAATGAACTTGATACAACAACTAACATAGGATTTGAGTGCTACATAATTCATAACATTGAAGGAGATGTTGATGTGAGTAAACTATTAAATTATGTACAACACACTTTTTTATATTATTGACTTATTGTTGAGTTATTATATGATTTGAACTTTAAATTATTTTCTTTCCGATGTAGGATTCAAGTAAATCGGAATCTACCATCACTACCATTACGGGATGAAAGGAGGATTGAGAATTATGTTTTTACAATGTGATGAATTTTATTTGGTTGTTTATGGATATGTTTGGATATTTAGGTTTGTTGGTTATTGCTATTTAAGTCTTTAAAAACTATGAAAATTATGTTTATAATGACAATTGAGGATTATCTTTATTTTTTTATTTTTTATATTTTTAATTTTTATTATTTTTTTACAAAAATCTGTGGAGACCTAGGTCCTCGGCGGATATGAGGTCCCTGCTACCTATCGCAGAGACGGGGACAGATGTTGGGAACCCGTTGCCATCCCTAACTGCATGAAAACCAAAACCGAATAAGGAATAATAATAATAATAATAATTGAATTTAGTGTAATTTAGGTAATGAATGATGTTAGTAACACTAAATTTCAGTTATGAATTTAATATATTATTTATGATTATTAATAACTTTGGTGTTATAAAAAATATATGTATAATAATATTAGAGGTGTTTAATATTTTTTAAAATTATTCTGGTTATATAAATAGAAAATAATGAATAATAATTTTATTATAAATAAATAGGCTTTAGACATTAGAAAATATCTTTTTAATAAATCTAATAATAATTAGATTTATATTTTAAATTCATTTAAATTTTATTAATTATTATTAGAAGCTAATAAATATAAAATGTGGAGTTTTTGTAAAATAGATTTAGTATATTTTGAGCGATTAATAATATAATTATATTATATTGGTTATGTGATAATGAAAATGAGATATTGTTAAATTTTATTTATTAATTAATTATGGTTATCTTTGTTTGATGTGATATATGGCTACGTTTTGTAGGGTTCACGAATGTTGACATATAACCATTTAATGTCGTTGGATCCATACGATCCAATTTTGGAGGGGTATTTACAGGAGACTGATTTTTATCACGTTTTTCAGATTGACATAATCCAATGTCAGTCAGCAATGGTTAATACTCTGATCGAAAGATGACGTCTTGAGACTCACACATTTCATTTTTCAGTTGGTGAGTGTGCTGTAACATTGGAGAATATGGTGATAATTCTTGGTCTTCCAACAAATGGCCTTCCAGTTACAGGATCGACCATGCGTAGTTATGAGGTTTTAGAGGCCGAATGCTTGCACCAGTTTGAGGTTGCACCTAGGAAGATAGATTGTTGAGGAAGCTTCATAAATTTGACGTGGTTTTGGGGACTGAAAGATCGTATAGTCTTGGATGATGATATTCACATTTAGCGGTACGTAGGGCTGGAAGTGAGTCGAGCTGAGTCGAGTTAGACCAAGCTCAAGCTCGGGTCACAAAAATTGAGCTTGGCTCACGGCTCGACTAATTAACAATCGAGCCTATTTCTTAAGCTCAAGCTCGGCTCACCGAAAGCTCACGAGCTGGCTCGAGCTCACGAGCTGGCTCAAATAATAGAAACATAAATACATAATCTATATTCTATATCAATAAATTATAACTTATATATTTTAAAAAAATTTAAAAAGATCAATTTATATATTGTTATCTATCAATAAATTATAAATCTTTTATTTATGTCCTACATCAAAATTATATGTAAAAAATAAATATGAAATTTCAAATAATTAAGATCATTAATATATATTTAATTTATGAGCTCAATTCCAAGCTCAATCTTGGCTCACTAGCTAACGAGCTTAGCTTATCGAGCTATTAACAAGTCGAGCTCGAGCTAGCTCATGAGCTGGCTTGACTCACTTCCAGCCCTAGGCCGGTACGTAAAGTGTCACATAATGTTATTATTTGGGACAATTCTGTTTGGAGACAAGTCTGGAGTAGCGATGCATTAAAAATTTCTACCATTGCTCTGTAACTTCCCTGGCATCATAGAATTTAGTTGGGGATTGACATGTCTGGCGCACTTGTATAAAGCATTGTACAGGGCATCTCGTGTCGACTGTAAGGAGATTGATGGTCCACTAACACATTTGCTTACCTGGGCTTGGATCCATCTGCCATTTCTTATGCCGATTCCTAGCAATCCCCGACTCTTTCCGATTGCAAACAGGTAAAATTAATTACTATCTGCTTTGGGTAAGTGTAGCACATTGTATTTTAATTTTTACGATAAAAGTTAATTAACGGATTGTCTAATGTTAGGTGGCGTAACTAGGAGTGTGCTGACCGGCCTTACAAATTTCATTCTCTTGCTCACTTTAGGAGGTCGTTGGATGATCTGCAAGAAGGACATGTATGTTGTAATAAATAAGTATCTGTTTTTGTTTAGCCGTATTATTATTTGATGCGTAATCCTCTTTTACTTTCAATGTGTTCAGTTTGTTTGGGAGGCTTATGTAGTTGATCGCAGTGAGCCAAGTTGATTTGGAGTGCCATAGTACCGTTGATATCTTTCGAATGCGTTGAGTGACATGCATCTGATAGATTGAGGAGATAATTTGGATTGATCCAGGGTATTCCTCATCAAGAGCTGGATCTAAGTGGAGCACATGACAAAGTATTGACTAGACCTAAGAATCAAGATTGGTCCGTAACCCACTCTTTTTGGGTGATGCAATCGACGACAAATTGGTATAGTCATGTTCTTGCTGAGTCCCTAGTGCCTTTACAACATCCATTGGACATTTACATGCATTGGTATCGAGGTACATATCACTACAAGAATTTGACAAATTAGCGACGGATTTTTGCGAGAACCATTTTTTGTCACTAATCTATCACTAACTTGCGAGGAATTACTGACACATTAACGGACAAAATTAGTGAGCAGTCACAAAATGGCTTTTGTAGCTAAAAAAAGAGCGGGGAAAATTTCCTCGCCGATTTGTCACAAATTAATTAGCGAGTGACAATGTTCTAGTAAATCAGTCACTTAGGGGTTCAATCGAATAAAAGTAAAGTAGCAAGGGATATTATTGTCACTATTTCGTCGCAACTATTTGATATACAATTAGCGATAAACAATTTTCACACTAGTTCGTCGCTAAATAAACTTTGTACAAAAAGTTTAATTAGTGAGGAACAATGTTACAAGCTAATCGGTCACAAATACTTGAAATGCATTTTGATGGACAATTTCCTAACTAATTTGTCACCAAAGCTTTTATTTTTAGTGAGCAACTAGTTTCTCACTAATTTGTCGCATAATATTGTAAAATTCAAAATTAAGATAGCGGCAGAAAATAGTTGTCGTTAACTTATCGCAATGTATAAATCATTCAGCTAGGGAAGTGGTTCTTGCTAATTAGTTGCTAAAGTGGAAATACGGATATTGAGCACCTAGGACCTAAGTAGTGAGAAATTTGTGACCGTTTAACAACTGACACACTTCATTCGCTGATTTCAAGTCGCTGATTAGTGGGCAAAATATATTTATCGCTAAGTTGTCACAAGTTTAATTTAGCGAGCGACTTGGGAATTGCAATTTTGTCGCAAAGCAAAAGTTATATCCTACCTATTTAGTAGCAAATTACTCGCTAATCTCGTTGGAAATCTGTCGCAGATTTATAACAAATCCAAAGCTAACCGAGAAAATGTTAGAGTAACTGGTCGCAATAGAGTCACTAATCAAAAGCTTATTTAATGAGGAATTAGCGACTGCTTACCAATTGATAGAGTTTCCTCACTTATTTCATGTTGCTTCTAATTTGTGAGAAAAAATGTTAGTCCTTATTTTGTTTTTATTTCAGGTTGCCACTAATTGCTAACCTCTATATAAATCTATAGAAAATTCATGAAAAGTTCGAAGCAAATTTAGCAAGCACGATAATATAATTTGTCACAATTTCATCACTAATCTAAAGCTATTTTAAACAAGAGAATAATTAAATTCTTCAAGGTCGTGTGTATTTGACTCTAAAATCAAATTCGTAAAAATGCAAGCCTAAGCAACTCAACTCGATTAACCAGAAAAAAAGTAAATTAAGCTAGCTGACTTCCGAGACAAACGGATGCTTTTTTTTTTAAATAAGCTAGTATATATATATATATTTTTATTTTGTGGACCCGACTTAAATCCGGCCAACCCCTAAAAAAAAGTAACATACACTACAAGAAAACCTCCCATTCAACAACATTTTTTTAAGCTACATTTAAAAAGCATAAAATGGGCTACACTTTTCTTTGTGTTACCCTTTTATAAGAGAATAGGAAATACAATTATGGCATCACTTGAAAAGTGTCTCCTTAGATATTAAAAAGATCATTCATAAAACGTATCCTTAGATATTGAAGAGTAACCTAGGCTGCGTTTATTTATAGGCACGAGATATTGAGACAAGGACATTGAGACACAAAGTCGTGTTTGACAAATAAGTCATAGACAGAGATATTGTGTCTAGAGACACTAATAAAAGACACAACTTATTTTTTATTTTTTCTTTTATTATTCTTATTAATTTTTCCTAATTATATTTTCTTATTGTTCTATTTTTCTTCACAGATTTTTTGAATGGAAAAATAGAATAAATTAGACTTTCATAAGTTATTCTAATTTATCACAAAATAAAATACAAGAACATTACTTTTTGTGTCTTTATCATTTATGTCTTATTCTGATTGTCTTGTCTTGTCTAGTTTTCAGAACCAAATGCAGTCTTAGAGTCAGTTTGGATTGACTTTTGAAAAGAAGTATTTTTTTTTTCATCTGTTTTAAAAAATTTTTTAATAGAGAAAATGCTATTTCACATTTGGATAAGCTATTTTAAAAAAATTTAAATATTAAAAATGTCTTTTGCCTTTGTTTCTTTTTTAAAGCAAGGTATTTTTTTTCCAAAATTAGGAGTGAGACTCAAACCCGCGACCTCTAGATGAGTATGGAGAAATTATACCATTTGAGCTATAACTCATTGGTAAAGTAAGGTATTGTTAGTTTCTTTTAAAAAAAATAGATAACCACTGCCATGTTTATTTTGTCTAATATTTTAGCTATACAATTTGTCTATATATAGTTAAACATGAAATATTTGTCTATATAAAAATAAAATTTATTGAAGATTCACATATTTTTCTGTGCCTACTGCATTTTTATCTGCCTTATTAGTAGTACAAATATATTATATATCTATCTTATTGCTAGCGACGATTTTATAAAGTTTGATGTGATTTTGGAAAGCGAGAAAATCAAGGCAAGTGCATTTTAAACTTAAATGTTAGTTGCATTATGCAAACATTGTTCAAGGCATTAACAAAATAAACATATTGTTGTATGTTGTCAACTATGGAATAAAAATCTGATTTAAGAAACCGAAAGCTTAGATGAAAGTAGAAGATAACAAAAAGTTCTTAGCTTCCAATAGGTCTTTCTTCCTATCTGAATTTCTATTTTATAAGTCTTTGGGGTGTTATGTGAAGCTCAATATTTTTAGAATGTCATGCGTGTTGGATTCCGGCTAAGATCAACACTGGTAATTTTATTATTGTTTCATTTCTTTGTGTTTTACATATTTGATTCCCACCTAGTAGTTTGTCAAAGAATTACTTGACCTAAAAGCTTAACTTATAAAGTTAGTTGCCAACGATGATTTTAAGTGAAATCCCAATAGGCTTGTAATAGAATGTCTTACATGCTGAAACTAGATGTTTAAACAAGTAGAATTCATTGGTCACTCAATCACACTCAAAATACTGAGTTTGTTATTCAATTTTTTCCCTTTTATTTTCTTCATTGTAGGTAGCTGCTGTATTTCACAAATCATTAAGGCTCACCTATGAAGCATGAAGGCAATTTGCATCTGGAAAAATAACTAACTTGTTGACTACTGATGTCGAAGAACTTCAGGAATGGTTTCCTTCTATTGTTTGGTTGTTGTTCATGTAGTTGCTGCTTAAAGGTGTCAAAGAACTACTTAAAAGTTATTAATATAGGACCAATATTGGATTTGATAACAGTAACACGCACTCTCGAATAAAGTTTCTTCGTTTGTACCTAAAATCCAATTATTTAAGGTTAAATGCTATTTTAAATTGTGTGGCAAGGGACAATCTCTAGATTATTTAGTCAATGTACTACTGTTGCTTAATTCTAGAGTTTATGCATTTTCTATATTTTTGTGCCACAAACATTCTCTGAATATGTTTGATGTTTGAATACTACTGTTTTGCAATTAATGTCTGGATTTGCCAATTCCTTCATACTTTGTGGTCAGCTCCGTTCCGCATTACCATTGCCATGGTTCTTTTTTATCAACAACTAGTGTTGCTTCCATTTTGAGCGCTTTGATGCTAGTCCTTATGTTTCCATTACAGGTACAGGAGTTCACCTGGTTTCTCTAGTTTGTTTTACTCTTACACTGCTTTGAATCTATTAGTTAAAATGCACTCTTATTACAGTATACTGCTTCTATTCCTCTCTGTATATCTTTTATTCGCTAGTCTCTTTGCATTAATGTATTGTGATGGTAATGGGTATAAATTTATTTTTTAAGAAATTCATTCATAAGCTAATAGTCTGGGTTGTTAACCATACTAAAAAACTTGAATTAATTTTATAAGATTCCCTTATCTTAATGTTGCATTTTGTGGGAGAAGACATTTATCATTAGTAGAATGCAGAAGTTGTCTAAGAAAGGAGTACAACGTACAGACAAGAAAATTGGCTTTATGAATGAAGTTTTGGCAGCTATGGACACTGTAAAGTATGTTCTTTTGAACTTTATAATAATTTTTTTAAATTTAGTTAAATATCAAGTTCTAACCATTCCATTGTTGGCTTTTCTGACATAGCTTAGATGTTATGCATGGGAGACTAGTTTCCAGACTATCTTGATTAATTTCTTTTGCATGCAAACAAGAATCACATGATGTGTAGTGTAGTACAGTGCCTTTGATTTTGACTGTTGTTGGATTCTTTATGATTATGAATTTATTTTCTTTTCTTTTTTGTTGAATTTATTGCTACTTCTTTGGTGATCATCTTCTATGAATTCATTTGTAGAATTTTGCATCATGGGTTAGTTTGGCTTATAGTTCTATGATCTCATGTATGGACAAAAAATTTCTCATTTTTCTGTTGATTTGTGTTGCTTTTTTGAAATCTGCAAAACTGATGAGGTAACCAACACTCAATTGATGGTTTCTCGCTAAATTTGCCAAAAATAGGTCAAGCATTTTTTCCATATTTCAGCTTGAAACAAAGAGGTTGTTATGGCTTATTGGCATTACATTCGCGGTGTGTAAATTAAATTATTAGTTTTATTATAGAATTGTAATTTTTTTAATTATAATTATAGCATGTAAATAATTATGAAAATCAATAAAAATTCAATTTTTTATACTTTCTTATTTTCTCCCTTCAAAAGTGTGGTTGTATGTCTCCTATTGGCATGCTTCTAAAAGCATGGCTGTATATCCACTTTTTGGTACACTTTAAAAGCGTGGTGAAAAGATATTGTTACACTTTTTTGCATTTTTGGTACGCTTTAAAAGCGTGACAAAAGCCAATTTTTCTCGTAGTGCGAGATACTTATCAATTTGTTTCTAGTTTAAAAAGAATATATGATAACATTTGCGATAGTATTTCAACTAATTAAATACATATTATTTCCTAGCAAATTAGCGACTACTTAATAACTCTACTTTCTTATTTAGAATAGCTTTGGTTTAGCGACAAAATTCCTACAAATTTGATTAAGGATTTTCAAAAATTAGCTATAGATTTGCTACAAAATGTGAAAGATTTGCGATCATATTAGCAGATAACTTGTGACAAATTAGGTTCGGAAAATTCTTTGCTAATTAGCGTCAACTAAGCATTCTATTTCGTTTACGAAGTTAGCTTGGATTTAGCGATGATTCTGTTGCAGTAGAGTTTGTCGTTAATTAGCGACCACCTTTTAGTCTATTTCTTCTATGAAATTAGCTTTTACTTTAGTGACGGATTTGTAACTATCTATTCGGTAGCTAAAAAAATTTTCGATGAATTAGCAGCTATTGTGTTTGCCTCACTGGTCTGCGACTTGTAATAAGCGAGGAAAGCATTAGTTGCTAGGCATAGCTAATCTCTCACAAATTATATTTTGCGTCAGATTAGCGATTATTTTACGACTATTTTTGTGGTACCTAATCGGAAATATTCTTGTAGTGTATGGTGCCCACTTGTAACTGTCAGACCTCGTATTTCAAGAGAATCAGGAGGGCAATCTAATGCATAATCAAGAGAATCAATAGCAACAACCACCGTCATTGGCATCGCCATTGCCACCGCCACCACCACATTCACAGCCACAAGCACAACAAGAGCCTGAGTCAGCCGAGCATTTCTCGGCCCCATATATTCCTCACATGTATTCCTCTGATTATTTTACACCATTAGTCCCATTATATCAACAGTATTAGGGTGTTCCACAGTTTGAATTAGAGGAGCAAACTTCGTTTAGCCAGTTGCTTGGATTCATGGCTCCGATGCCAGGTCACTCATATTCAGGTAATTATGGTGATATTCCCACCAACCAGCTAGTGCACCCGAGTGGTATTACATCAGGTAGGAGGTTGGTGCACGAAATTGCAATCACGCTTTTGCAATCCCGCACAACTAACCAGCAAGTGCACTGGGTCGTCCAAGTAATACCTTACGTGAGTAAGGGTCGATCCCACGGAGATTGTCGGCTTGAAGCAAGCTATGGTTATCTTGTAACTCTTAGTCAGGATATCAATAATTATCAGGGTTGATTGTAAAAAGTAAAAGAACATGAAATAAGTACTTGTTTTGCAGTAATGGGGAACAGGTTGAGATTTTGGAGATGCTCTATCTTCTGAACCTCTGCTTTCCTACTGTCTTCTTCTTCAAGCACGCAAGGCTCCTTCCATGGCAAGCTGTATGTAGGGTTTCACCGTTGTCAATGGCTACCTCCCATCCTCTCAGTGAAAATATTCAACGCGCTCTGTCACAGCACGGCTAATCATCTGTCGGTTCTCAATCAGGTTGGAATAGAATCCAGTGATTCTTTTGCGTCTGTCACTAACGCCCAGCCTTCAGGAGTTTGAAGCTCGTCACAGTCATTCAATCCTTGAATCCTACTCAGAATACCACAGACAAGGTTTAGACCTTCCGGATTCTCTTGAATGCCGCCATCAATTCTAGCTTATACCACGAAGATTCTGATTAAGGAATCCAAGAGATATCTACTCAATCTAAGGTAGAACGGAGGTGGTTGTCAGGCACACGTTCATAGGTGAGAATGATGATGAGTGTCACAGATCATCACATTCATCAGGTTTAGGAACAAGTGATATCTTAGAATAGAAGCAAGCGTGATTGAATGAAAAATAGTAGTAATTGCATTAATCCATCAAGACATAGCAGAGCTCCTCACCCCCAACCATGGGGTTTAGAGACTCATGCTGTAGAAGATACAATGAGAAATGTGTAAAGTGACATGAGGTAGAGATACAATATCAAAAGGTCCTATTAATAGTGAACTAGTAACCTAGGGTATACAGAAATAAGTAAATGACGTAAAAATCCACTTCCGGGGTCCACTTGGTGTGTGCTTGGGCTAAGCATTGAAGCTTTCATGTGTAGAGACTTTTTCTGGAGTTAAACGCCAGCTTTTATGCCAGTTTGGGCGTTTAACTCCAATTTTTGTGCCAGTTCTGGCGTTAAACGCTGGGAATTCTGAAGCTGATTTGCAACGCCGGTTTGGGCCATCAAATCTCAGGAAAAGTATAAACTATTATACATTGCTGGAAAGCCCAGGATATCTACTTTCCAACGCCGTTAAGAGCGCGCCAATTGGGCTTCTGTAGCTCCAGAAAATCCATTTCGAGTGCAGGGAGGTCAGAATCCAACAGCATCTGTAGTCCTTTTCAGCCTCTAAATCAGATTTTTGCTCAGGTCCCTCAATTTCAGCCAGAAAATACCTGAAATCATAGAAAAACACACAAACTCATAGTAAAGCCCAGAAAAGTGAATTTTAACTAAAAATTAATGAAAATGTAATAAAAACTAACTAAGATATACTAAAAATATGCTAAAAATAATGCCAAAAAGCGTATAAATTATCCGCTCATCACAACACCAAACTTAAATTGTTGCTTGTCCCCAAGCAACTGAAAATCAAAATAGAATAAAAAGAAGAGAATATACTATAGACTCCAAAATATCAAAGAAACTTAGCTCTAATTAGATGAGTGGGACTAGTAGCTTTTTGCTTCTGAACTGTTTTGGCATCTCACTTTATCCTTTGAAGTTCAGAATGATTGGCATCTATAGGAACTCAGAACTCAGATAGTGTTATTGATTCTCCTAGTTAAGTATGATGATTCTTGAACATAGCTACTTTATGAGTCTTGGCTGTGGCCCAAAGCACTCTGTCTTCTAGTATTACCACCGGATACATACATGCCACAGACACATACTTGGGTGAACCTTTTCAGATTGTGACTCAGCTTTGCTAGAGTCCCCAATTAGAGGTGTCCAGAGTTCTTAAGCACACTCTTTTTGCCTTGGATCACAACTTTATCTATTTATTTATTTTTTTCTCTTTTTTTTCATTTTTTTTGTATTCACTGCTTTTTCTTGCTTCAAGAATCAATTTGATGATTTTTCAGATCCTCAATAACATTTCTCCTTTTCCATCATTCTTTCAAGAGCCAACAATTTTAACATTATTAAAACAACAAATTCAAAAGACATATGCACTGTTCAAGCATTCATTCAGAAAACAAAAAGTATTGTCACCACATCAAACTAATTCAACTAGTTTCAAAGATGAATTCGAAATCCTGTACTTCTTGTTCTTTTGTGATTAAAGCTTTTTTTTTTCATTTAAGAGAGGTGATGGACTAATAGGACATTCATAGCTTTAAGACATGAACCTTAAATTTTATTAATCATGAATTAAGAACAAGACTCAAAAATAGATATAAGATAAGACTAATAGTAATAGAAAACAAAAATTTAAATGGACTCCTAATAATAGAGGTTATCACAGAGTTATGACTCAACAACCTTGATTTTGAGAAGTGGATGCTCCCTCAACTTGTGGGGTATCTGACCCTTCAAGGGAGAGCTTTTGGCGCTTCAACTCCTGTAGCTCACGCCCCTGCTTCTCTTGTTCCTTCAGCAATTTGCAGAGCATGCAGTTTTGATTCTGCTGTTCTTCCTTAATTTGTTCCATAGCTTCTTGTAGCTTGATAACAGATGCTTCTAGACGAGTCCAGTACTCAATTTCAGGAAGTTCAGGGAGGAACTCCTGCGCCCTTCTTTTGATAGAGTTATCTTGCATTTGTCCTTCCATTGACCTCTTGGTGATTGGGTGCTCAATTGGGATGAATTCATCTACTCCCATCCTCACCCAAGCATCTTTACATAGCAAGGAGATTAAGCTTGGGTAAGCCAGTTTGGCTTCAGTGGAATTCTTGTTTGCAATTGTGTAGATCTCACAAGCAATCAGATGATGAACCTCCACTTCTCTTCCCAGTATAATACAATGAATCATCACTGCTCTCTTGATAGTAACCTCAGAACGGTTGCTAGTGGGCAATATGGAACGCCCAATAAAGTCTAGCCAACCTCTTGCAATTGGTTTTAGGTCTCCCCTCTTGAGTTGGTTTGGGACACCTTTTGAATTGGTTGTCCACTTAGTTCCAGGGAGGCATATGTCCTCTAGAACTTGATCCAACCCCTTATCTGCTCTCACCATTCTCCTATTAAAGGATTCAGGATCATCTTGCAGTTGAGGCAATTTGAAGATCTCTCTTATTTTGTCCAGATGGAAGTAGATAACTTTCCCTCTGACCATGGTTCTGTAAGTATAGAAAGCGGTTCCAGTCATTCTTTGCTTATCTGTCAGCCACAGATTTGAGTAGAATTCCTGAACCATATTTCTTCCAACCTTTATCTCAGGATTGGTTAGAACTTCCCATCCTCTATTTCGAATTTGCTCTTGGATCCCCGGATATTCATCTTCTTTTAGATCGAATTTGACTTCCGGGATCACTGACCTCAGACCCATTATTTTGTGATAATGGTCTTCATGTTCTTTGGTTAAGAACTTCTCTTGATTCCAAAGACTCTTTGGATTATTCTCTTTCTTGCCTCTTGAATTGGTTTATTTTCCCTTAGGAGCCATGATCTTGATGATTCTTAGCTTAGTGATCACGGAAAAGCACACCAAACTTAGAGGTTTGCTTGCCCTCAAGCAAAAGAAAGGAAAGAGGGGAGAGAGGAGGAGAGCAAATTCGAATGGTGGGGGGAAAGGGATGGCCGAACATGTATTTATAAGGGAGGGGGAGAGATTTCAAAAATTTTGAAGGAGATTTGAGAAGATATGGAAAGAATTTGAGAAATATTTGAGTTTTTGAAGAAGATTTGGGAAGAATTTGAGAGAGATTTGAAGAATGATTTTAATTTTTGAAAATTTGAAGGTGAATGATGAAAGTTTGAAATGTGTTTATGTAAAAAAATTATGGATCAAAACAGGAAAGTTTGAAAAAATTTTAATTAGAAAGCAAAATCTCTGTCCCCCACCTTTCTGGCGTTAAACGCCCAGAATGGTGCCCATTCTGGCGTTTAACGCCCAAAATGGCACCTTTACTGGCGTTAAACGCCCAGAATGATGCCCATTCTGGCGTTTAACGCCCAAAGTACCCCTTACTGGAGATTTTTCGCCAGCAAGCTCCTTTTCTCTGCTTTTTGCACTGAATCCTTCTGTAACTCTGTGAATTCCTTCAATTTTGATATTTGCCCTTTGAGAATATGTATCAAACTTTGATTAAATAAAACAGATAACCTGCTAATGACTGGGTTGCCTCCCAGCAAGCGCTTCTTTATTGTCTTTAGCTGGACCTTCACTGAGGATCATTCAAGCCTCAATTTTGAGCATTCTTGCTCAAAGTTGCTTTTAAGATAATGCTTGATCCTCTGTCCATTAACAATGAACTTTTTGTCAGAATCAGTATCCTGAAGCTCAACATATCCATATGGTGACACTCCTGTAATCACATACGGATCCCTCCACCGGGATTTAAGTTTTCCTGGGAACAGTCTGAGCCTAGAGTTGAAGAGCAGAACTTTTTGTCCTGGCTCAAAGACTCTGGATGACAACTTCTTGTCATGCCACTTCTTTGCTTTTTCCTTATAAATTTTTGCATTTTCAAAGGCACTGAGTCTAAATTCATCTAGCTCATTTAGCTGGAGCAATCTTTTTTCACCAGCTAACTTAGCATCCAGGTTTAGGAATCTGGTTGCCCAGTAGGCTTTATATTCCAGTTCCACGGGCAGATGACAGGCCTTGCCATACACAAGTTGGTATGGAGAGGTTCCTATTGGAGTCTTGAATGCTGTTCTGTATGCCCACAGAGCATCATCCAAGCTCTTTGCCCAATCCTTTCTACGGGCAATTACAGTTCATTCTAGGATTCATTTTAGCTCTCTGTTAGAGACTTCAGCTTGCCCATTTGTCTGTGGATGATATGGGGTTGCCACTTTGTGGCTAATTCCATATCGGACCATAGCAGAGTACAGCTGTTTATTGCAGAAATGAGTGCCCCATCACTGATTAGTACTCTGGGAACACCAAACCTGCTGAAGATGTGTTTTTGGAGGAATTTCAGCACGGTCTTAGTATTATTAGTGGGTGTAGCAATTGCTTCTACCCATTTAGATACATAGTCCACTGCCACCAGAATGTAAGTGTTTGAGTATGATGGTGGGAATGGACCCATAAAGTCAATGCCCCATACATCAAACAATTCAATCTCTAGGATCCCTTGTTGAGGCATGGCGTATCCATGAGGCAAGTTACCAGCTCTTTGGCAACTGTCACAGTTACGCACAAACTCCCGGGCATCTCTATAGAGAGTAGGCCAGTAGAAGCCACATTGGAGGACCTTAGTGGCTGTTCGCTCACTTCCGAAATATCCCCCATACTGTGATCCATGGCAATGCCACAAGATCCTTTGTGCTTCCTCTCTGGGTACACATCTGCGGATCATTCCGTCTGCACATCTCTTAAAGAGATATGGCTCATCCCATAGGTAGTACTTGGCGTCTGAAATTAATTTCTTTCTTTGCACCCTGCTGTATTCCTGGGGTATGAACCTCACAGCTTTATAATTTGCAATATCTGCAAACCATGGAGCTTCCTGAATGGCATAAAGTTGCTCATCTGGGAAACTCTCAGAGATCTCAGTAGAAGGGAGGGACGCCCCAGCTACTGGTTCTATTCGGGACAGATGATCAGCTACTTAGTTCTCTATCCCTTTTCTGTCTCTTATTTCTATATCAAACTCTTGCAGAAGCAACACCCATCTTATGAGCCTGGGTTTTGAATCCTGCTTTGTGAGTAAGTACTTAAGAGCAGCATGGTCAGTGTACACAATCACCTTTGATCCCACTAGATAGGATCTAAACTTGTCAATGGCATAAACCACTGCAAGCAACTCTTTTTCTGTGGTTGTGTAATTCTTCTGTGCGTCATTTAGAACACAGCTGGCATAATAAATGACGTGCAGAAGCTTGTTATGTCTCTGTCCCAACACTGCACCAATGGCATGGTCACTGGCATCACACATTAATTCGAATGGTAATGTCCAGTCTGGTGCAGAGATGACTGGTGCTGTGACCAGCTTGGCTTTCAGGGTCTCAAATGCCTGCAAACACTGTGTGTCAAACACAAATGGTGTGTCAGCAGCTAGCAGGTTGCTCAGAGATTTTGCAATTTTTGAAAAATCCTTTATAAACCTTCTGTAGAATCCTGCATGCCCTAGAAAGCTTCTGATTGCCTTAACATTGGCAGGTGGTGGTAATTTTTCAATTACCTCTACCTTTTCCTTATCCACCTCTATTCCCTTGCTTGAAATTTTGTGCCCAAGGACAATTCCTTCAGTCACCATAAAGTGACATTTCTCCCAGTTTAAAACCAGGTTAGTCTCTTGGCACCTTTTCAGGACAAGTGCTAGGTGGTTAAAACAGGAGCTGAATGAGTCTCCATATACTGAGAAGTCATCCATGAAGACTTCTAGAAATTTCTCCACCATATCAGAGAAGATGGATAGCATGCATCTCTGAAAAGTTGCAGGAGCATTACACAGACCAAAAGGCATTCTTCTGTAGGCAAACACGCCAGAAGGACAAGTGAATGCTGTTTTCTCTTGATCTTGAGGATCTACTGCAATTTGGTTGTAACCTGAATAGCCATCCAAAAAGCAGTAATAATCATGACTAGCTAGTCTTTCTAGCATTTGGTCTATGAATGGTAAAGGAAAATGATCCTTTCTGGTGGCTGTATTGAGCCTTCTGTAGTCAATACACATACGCCATCCTGTAACTGTTCTTGTAGGAACCAGTTCATTTTTTTCATTATGAACTACTGTCATGCCTCCCTTCTTGGGGACAACTTGGACAGGGCTCACCCAGGGGCTATCAGAAATGGGATAAATAATCCCAGCCTCCAGTAGTTTAGTGACCTCTTTATGCACCACCTCCTTCATGGCCGGATTTAGCCGCCTTTGTGGTTGAACCACTGGTTTGGCATTATCCTCCAATAGGATCTTGTGCATGCATCTTACTGGGCTAATACCCTTAAGATCACTTATGGACCACCCAAGAGCTGTCTTGTGTGTCCTTAGCACTGCAATCAGTGCTTCCTCTTCCTGTGGATTTAAAGCAGAGCTTATGATCACCGGAAAAGTGTAACCCTCTCCCAGAAATGCATATTTCAGGGATGGTGGTAGTGGTTTGAGCTCAGGTTTGGGAGGCTTATCCTCTTTCTGAGGAATTTTTAAAAATTCTTTTGTTTCCTCTGGTTCTTCCTGATCAGGCTGAACATCCTTGAAGATGTCCTCTAGCTCTGATTCTTGACTTTCAGTCATATTGATCTCTTCCACCAAAGAGTCAATAATGTCAGCGCCCATGCAGTCATTTGGTGTGTCTGGATGCTGCATGATGATTGGATTTTTGACGGTTTAGAATTCCACTAATGAAATCTCGTTGTAAAGTATAGTTTCTAAACCAACAATAACCCTTTCATACAAAAAGTTGTTTGTCACTAGTACAAACCCCTAAAATTTATAAACCGAAGTATTCAAACCTCGGGTCGTTCTCCCTAGGAATTACAATAAAGTGTCTTGTTATTGGTTAGAAATGTGTTTTGGGGTTTTGGATAAGAAGCATGAAAGTAAATGGCAATGAAAATAAACTAACAACTATAAAAGGCTCTTGGCAAGGTATGAAAATTAGAAGTCCTATCCTAGTTATCCTTCTCAATTGTGATGAGAATTGTTCATTGCTACCACTTAGTTAACCCTTACTAAATAAAGGAAAGTCAAGTGGATGAATTGACTTGAGCCACAAGTCCTAGCCAACTCCCAAGGAAAGACTAGCTTTAGTGCACTCCAAACCAATTAGCAATCTCTCCAATTATCAATCAACAAAGGAATTAGATAACTCAAGTGTCAGTAATTACTCTACCTAGGCCAAGAGGAACAAAATCTACACTAAAACTAAAAGAGACATTTCAACAAACACATAAAGTGCAATAGAAGTAAACATTATTAAATGCAAGAATTAAAGGAATCTATAACTACAAAAAATAAGAGATCAACAATGGAAGAGCAAAGAAGACACATTTATTATGAATTACCTCTTATTGAATTGGAAGAATGTAGAAGGAACAATACTAGATCTACAACAAAATATAAGAACAACATAAAGGAAATTACAACAAAAGAATAGAAGAATGATGAATGTAGCAACAAAGAATTGAGAGATAGAAGTAGAAGAAGATGAATTAAAATCTAGATCTAAGAACTAAACCTAATCCTAATCCTAATTCTAGAGAGAAGTGAGAGCTTTTCTCTCTAGAAACTACTTCTAAAACTAAACTATGACTAATGGTAACTAACATCTAAAGTATGAAAAGTATGTTGATTCCCCTTCAATCCTTGGCTTAAATAGCATCAGAAATGAGTTGGATTGGGCCCACAAGGCTTTTAAAATCGCTGGCCACATGTTGCATTAAGTGGGTCATGTGCCACCATCGGCGCGTCCGCGTACCGTGCGCGTGCGCGCCCCTATGCACGGTGCAACTATGGCAAATCTTATATCATTTCGAAGCCCCGGATGTTAGCTTTCCAACCCAATTGGAACAGCATCATTTGGACCTCTGTAACTCAAGTTATGATCGTTTAAGTGCGAAGAGGTCGGCTTGACAGCTTTCCGGTTCTTTCATTTCTTCATGAGTTCTCCAACTTTTCATGCTTTCTTTCTTCATTCCCTTGATCCAATTTTTGCCTCCTAAACCCTAAATCACTTAACAAACATATCAAGGCATCTAATGGAATCAAGGTGAATTAAATTTATTTATTTTAAGACATAAAAAGCATGTTTTCACTCTTAAGCACAATTAAAGGAGAAGTTATAAAACCATGCTATTTCAATGGATAAATGTGGGTAAAAGGTCGTAAAATCCCTTAAATCAAGCACAAGATAAACCCTACAAATGGTGTTTATCAACCTCCCCACACTTAAACCAAGCATGTCCTCATGCTTAAGCCAAGAGAAAGCAAAGGGCATCAACATTTATTCAGTGTAACCTATCTATATGCATCCTATCTACATGAATGCAACTAGATGCAAAATGGTTGTACCTACTTGGTTAAAAAATAAATCAATCCTCCAAGTCATACATGCACAAGTAGGGTCAAGATCATATAACGATTCATGAATCCTACCAATTCAAATATAAAAATTGAAGTTCAAATAGACTTGCAAGAAGAACGCTCGTGAAAGCCGGGAATCAAGGAATTGAGCATCGAACCCTCACCGGAAGTGTTTGCACTCTAGTCACTCGGTGTTTGGGTTTGATTCACTCAATTCTCCCCTAATCATGCTTTCCAAGATTTGTTTTTCATCTAACAATCAACAATTATTCAATGTACGCATACATGTATCATGAGGTCTTTTCTTTAGGTTGTAATGGGGCTAGGGTCAAGGTAGGATCATATATGGCTAGTGGACTTAGGATTTGAATCTTTGATTAACTGAAACTTTCCCACCTAACCTATATAATGACCTATACAATTAAGTACTAATCTAACTACCCATTCCTCACTTTTTCACATACTCATGCATTTTCTTTTCATTTCACAACACTTATGCATTGATTCTTATTGAGCTTCACTTTGGGGCATTTTGTCCCCTTTATTGCTCTTCTTTTTTTTCTTTCTTTTTTCTATATACATTTTTTTCTTTTTTTTTCTTTTTTTCTTTTTCACTTTTATTTCTTTTTCTTTTCATTTTTTTCTTTTTCTTTCAAACTATACACAAGAACATCAATGCATAAGGTCTATACATTTATTCAATACATGAGTATGTACCAATTTCCCAATATAAAAATACAAAATACAAACACCCTTTTATCCCAACCAATGTCCCAAAGTTTTCCCACTCTTGGATGACACTCACACTCACTAGCCTAAGCCAATCAAAGATCCAAATAAAGGACATTCATTATTTTTCGCTTTAAGGCTTGTAATGTGCTAAAATAAGAATAAGTGGGTTAAGCGTAGGCTCAAAGTTGGCTAACAAAGGAAGATAAAAGGTAAGGCCATTTGGGTAAGTGAGCTAATGAAATGATGGCCTCAATCATATAAATGCATGAATACACAAAATAATGGACATAAAGAATCAAACAAATGAAAGATTACAATCATAGGAAGAGAATAATGCACACAAGAAGGAAGAATAAGTGGTTATAAGATGTAACCACACCATTAGGCTCGAATCTCGCAAGCTTGTGTTCTTAGCTCAAAAACCATGTTCCAAAATACATTCTTTCAAGCAAGTTCAACAAAAAATTTTCAAATTGGTAGGGTGCCCTAAAATGGTTTCTTGGGAAAGAAATCATCACCCTAACCAAGTAGTCCTAATAAGAAGAAGGTAGTAAAATATGTACAAATTCTATCTAACATGCAACCTATCATGCAAATGCAATAACTAACTAACATTGGTGTTGAAAAATAAAATTGTTGCCCATGGAGATCGGTCGAACGGCCTCCCCACACTTGAAGATTGCACCGTCCTCGGTTCACGCAAAGAAGAGCAGAGTGGATGGGTTGCTACAATTGATGAGCTCCTCAAATGGTAATGCGGATGACTTGTTTGTTGCCCCATTTAAAGGTATTCATTTCTCCCTTCTTGGTGGCCAACCTAAAAGGGGAGGAAAGAAGAATGACAATTAGGCCTACAACAAAGATATCAAGACAAGTATAACGTAGGCCTGGGCTAATGCCAAATAAGAGTAAGGTTCTCACTACATGGTAGCTATGCATGTAGGTGAGAAAACAATATAAGCTAATGGCATATTAACTAATACTTGATGCAAGAGTAAAATCGAAGTATGAAGAGCATATGGCACATCAAGTTCACATAAGAAGAAGTGGGTCATGAAAGACAATATGAGGTCATATCAATGCACAAAGACATAAGAGTCATACAAGATGAAGCATTGATTTAAAAGTTTCATCACCCAACAATATCAAACAAGTCAAGAAGCACCAAAATAATGCAAGAATTTCTAAACAATTGAGTGTAAGAATCCAACACCATTATTGAAATGACACTTAGAAAAAAAACTGAAAACATGCTATAGAAACAAAATGAAAATGGAAAGAGTAGAAGTATGCGAATGCAGTGAACAAAAGAAAATGGAAGATGAGAAAAAAAACTCTTTTTTTTTTTACCGACGCGTGCGCGTCATGCACGTTTATGCGTCGATGGGTATATTGGTCGAAGGACGCGTACGCGCCAAGTGCGCGCACGCGTGCGTCGAGTTAGGCGAGAGGTTTAGTGTTGGCCCAAAAGTGGCACAACTCTCTGGTAAAAGTACCAGGAGTGTGGATCGTGTAATCGACGCGCGCGCGCAAAGTGTGCGTGCGCGTGCATTGCGAATTTAAGATCATGTGCGCGTACGCGCCAGGTGCGCGCACGCGTGCATAGACTTGTGCCTTAGGCCCAATGTTCGCACAGCGCAGGCCTAACTCTCGGGTTTTTGGCTGGGGTAGAATTTTTGCATCCACGCGTACGCGTACAGTGCGCGTCCGCGTGGGTGGTCGAAAAATGCTCAAGTGCGCGTACGCGTCATGTGCGCGAACGCGTGGATAGTGTTCTATTTTTTAGAAATTTTTGCTATGTTTTTGCACCAATCCAAGCATTCCAAACCTCCAAGCTACTACCAAAACACCCTAAAACCTTATTTAACATGTTAAAATACTAATTAAACTCAACCAACTAATCTAAACATGAAATTAAACTAATTCTACCAATATGTACAAAAGAGAAAATGAAAGGATTTTACCATGGTGGGGTGTCTTCCACCTAGCACTTTTGTTTATTGTCCTTAAGTTAGACTTATGGGGAGCTCCTCATCAAGGTGGCTTGTGCTTGTACTCATCTTGGAACTCCCACTAATGCTTGGTTCTCCATTGTGCCCCAAGATTTCTCATGGATAGAGCCAAGTGTTGATGGAGTTCTTCACAAGCTTGGGGCTCCCAAAGTTGATCCTTTTCTTCTAATTCGGGATCCCACACTTTATTTTCACACCCGTCTTGAAGTTGATTATCATTATTAGTCCATCCGGGTGGTAAGTAAAGTGAATTCTATATATAGTGGCCAACAATCCTCCTGGACCCATCTATTTGAGCACTACTCCAACCTTTATATCTCATGTTTGATGCATCAACCATGATGAGCCTCGATTTGCAACGCCCACCACAAAACCTTTTCCGCTTACGCTTCATCCCAATAACTTCCCTAAGTTGGCCATCCGTTTCAAGAAAACCATATTCAAGTGGGATAATAAAGATAATAGAAATGAATTTCACCCACTCAAATGAAGGTGTGGATGGCAACCTAGGCAAAGATGCTTCCAAAGATCTTGACAAAGCATAGCCAACCCTCGTTCTTCCATTTCTAGGGACTTCCACCTCTTCACAAGATCTCTTAATCTCAATCCTTTGTTAACAATTTTATCTAAACATTTTCCTTTACTCAAATCATAATAGGGAGGATGAGAAAAATTTACCTCCTCAACGCTTTCAAATCCAACCGGAGAAGGTTCTTCATGCTCAAAGGATTCTTTACCACTAAGACTTGATGCTTGATCTTCATCACCAAGGGAACTCAATTCTTTCTCTATCCCATCCAAGTCTTCATATGGAATATGCCTTGGAAGGTGTGCACTTTCCTCCCTAGCATCAATTTCAATCATCTTGGAGGGGTTTTCTTCAACTCTATGTTCCCATGGAGGCTCCGCATCTCCTAAGTCTTCTACCACTTCTTCCTTGTCTTTAACAATTAAAGCTTCCTCCAATTGTTCCAATACAAAGAAACTTCCCTCATTTCCCACCGGATTTTCCAATCTCTCCTTCATGCTATGTTCTTCATTTGATTCTCCACATGTAATCGTGGGAGTTCTTTGAGTGTTCAAGCATTGGGAGGCTAATTGATTTGTTACCGCATCCAAGGCGGCTGATGAGCGGATATTTTGTACGCTTTTTGGGGGTAATTTCATGTAGATTTTAGCATGTTTCAGTTAGTTTTTAGTAAAATAATATTAGTTTTTAGGCAAAAATCATATTTCTGGACTTTACTATGAGTGTGTGTATTTTTCTGTGATTTCAGGTATTTTCTGGCTGAAATTGAGGGAGTTGAGCAAAAATCTGACTTAGGCTGAAAAAGGACTGCTGATGCTGTTGGATCCTGACCTCCCTGCACTCGAAATGGATTTT
Source organism: Arachis stenosperma (assembly GCF_014773155.1). Classification (NCBI taxonomy): domain Eukaryota; kingdom Viridiplantae; phylum Streptophyta; class Magnoliopsida; order Fabales; family Fabaceae; genus Arachis; species Arachis stenosperma. The sequence goes on along the minus strand of NC_080379.1, from coordinate 145,023,749 downwards.
CTGGAGCTACAGGAGTCCAATTGGCGCGCTCTCAACGGCGTTGGAAAGTAGACATCCAAGGCTTTCCAGCAATATATAATAGTCCATACTTTGCGCGAAGATTGACGACGTAACTTGGCGTTGAACGCCAAGTACACGCTGCTGTCTGGAGTTAAACGCCAGAAAAACGTCATGATCCGGAGTTGAACGCCCAAAACACGTCAAAACTTGGAGTTTGACGCCAAGAAAGGCCTCCACACGTGGAAAGCATTAGTCTCAGCCCCAGCACACACCAAGTGGGCCCCAGAAGTGGATTTCTGCACCAATTATCTTAGTTTATTCACTTTTCTGTAAACCTAGGTTACTAGTTTACTATTTAAACAACTTTTACAGACTTATCTTGTACCTCATGACATTTTCAGATCTGAATTACATACTTTTGACGGCATGAGTCTCTAAACTCCATTGTTGGGGGTGAGGAGCTCTGCAGCGTCTCGATGATTTAATACAATTCCTTTGTTTTCCATTCAAACACGCTTGTTCTTATCTAAGATGTTTATTCGCGCCTAACTGTGGAGAAGGTGATGATCCGTGACACTCATCACCTTCCTCAACCCATGAACGTGTGCCTGACAACCACCTCCGTTCTACATCAGATTGAATGAATATCTCTTAGATTCCCCAACAGAATCTTCGTGGTATAAGCCGGATTGATGGCAGCATTCATGAGAATCCGGAAAGTCTAAACCTTGTCTGTGGTATTCCGAGTAGGATTCCGGGATTGAATGACTGCGACGTGCTTCAAACTTTAACCTGCTGGGCGTTAGTGACAGACGCAAAAGAGGGATTCTATTCCAGTAGGAGCGGGAACCAACCGGTGATTGGCCGTACTGTGACAGAGTGCGTGCATAGCTTTCACTGCGAGGATGGGAAGTAGCCACTGACAACGGTGACACCCTACATAGAGCTTGCCATGGAAGGAATCTGCGTGTGAGAAGAGGATTTCAAGGAAGAGTTGAAGTCAGAGGACAAAGCATCTCCAAAACTCCAACATATTCTCCATTACTGCACAACAAGTAACGCTAGTACTCTTTATTATTCCAATATATTCCATAATCCTTTATAAACAAATAACTCTGTTGTTCAAGTAGCCCAAACAATTTTCTTGAAATCCTGACTAAGACAAATAAAATAAACATTGATTGCTTCAAACCAATAATCTCTGTGGATTCGACCCTTACTCACGTAAGGTATTACTTGGACGACCCAGTACACTTGCTGGTTAGTTGAACGGAGTTGTGAATTCAACCAGGGCCCTAAGGGTACATGCCAAAGCTCAAAAGATAGAATAATATATTAAGAATATTGAATCACAATTTCGTCCACCAAGTTTTTGGCGCCGTTGCCGGGGATTATTGAGTTTGGACAATTGAAGGCTTATTTTATTTCTTAGATTAGGAATAATTTATTTTTATTTTTATTCTTATTTTTATTATTATAGAGTCATTAAATCAATATTGATAGGATAGTTTCTTTTCAAAAATTTCTTTTCAAAATTTATTATTTTTCTCTTAATTAATTGCTAATTTTCGTGAGTCTAGTGTCTTGTTTTAAGTTTGGTGTCAATTGCATATCTTATTTTTTTTCTTTAAAATCTTCGTATTAGTGTTCTTGGTTCTTCATTAATCTTCAAGTTGTTCTTGTTTATTTTTCTTGTTCGATCTTGAGTTTTTCTTGCTTTGTGTCTTTTCTTGTTTCACTTGTGTTCCTTTTAAAGCACTAATTGGAATATCTGCATCAAGTGTCATATTTATTCCCAATTGGCTAAAGCATTGGTTTATATTCTTGATGAGGGAGCACCAGTACTTTTGAAAATCTTCTTCAAAACTAATTTTTCTTAATTTAATCTTGTGCCAAACTTTAAGTTTGGTGTTTTCTTGTTAATTTTTCTTTATTTTTTGAAAACTTGTGTTGATTTTCTAAAAATTTTAAGTTTGGTGTTCTTTCTTGTGTTCTTGGTGTTCTTGTGAATCTTCAAAGTGTTCTTGAGTTTTTCTTGTGTCTTGATCTTAAAATTTTTAAGTTTGGTGTTCCTTGGTGTTTTTCCTCCAAAAATTTTCGAAAATTAAGGAGCATTAGATCTAAAAATTTTAAGTCTTGTGTCTTTTGTGTGTTTTTCTCTTTCATCATAAAATTCAAAATTCAAAAAAATTTTTATTTTCTAACTATTTTTAAAACTACTTTTTCGAAAATTTTACATTAAAAATTCAATTTTCAATTTCAAAATATTTCCACTTTCTTTTATTTATTTCGTTTTCATTTTATTTTAAAACAAAAAAAAATTATATATATATATATATATTTTAACTCCTTTTATATATTGTTATTACTTATTCCATTTTTTTTAAAATTAACCTATAAATTCTCAACTTGTATTCCATTGTGGAAGTAAGTTTGAATGGACAGTCCAAGAGGACTCTGGGGTCATATGCCAACCCCACTACTGCTTCATATGGGAGTAGTATCTGTATACCCTCCATTGGAGTTAGTAGCTTTGAGCTGAATCCTCAGCTCATTATCATGGTGCAGCAAAACTGCCAGTATTCTGGTCTTCCACATGAAGAACCTACAGAGTTTCTGGCACAATTTCTGCAAATTGCTGATACAGTACATGATAAGGAAGTGGATCAGGATGTCTACAGATTACTACTGTTTCCATTTGCTGTAAAAGATCAAGCTAAGAGGTGGTTAAATAACCAGCCTAAGAACAGCATAAAAACATGGAAACAGCTGTCAGAAAAATTCCTGAATCACTATTTCCCTCCCAAACGGATGACACAGCTAAGGCTAAACATCCAAGGCTTCAAACAAGGAGATAATGAATCCCTTTATGATGCTTGGGAGAGATACAGAGAGATGCTAAGAAAATGCCCCTCTGAAATGTTTTCAGAATGGGTGCAATTAGACATCTTCTACTATGGGCTTACAGAAAAAGCTCAGATTTCTCTAGACCACTCAGCTGGTGGATCTATACACATGAGAAAAACAATTGAAGAAGCTCAAGAGCTTATTGATACAGTTGCCAGAAATCAGCATCTGTACCTAAGCAGTGAATCCTCTATGAAAGAAGAAGCTAAAACAGTAACTGCAGAACTCAGTCCAGTGGATCAGGTTAATGAATTCAATCAGCAGCTAGATTTTCTAACTCAGCAGTTAGCCGAATTCAAGGAAATATTACAGGAAACAAGAATGGCTAACAGGAACATGGAAGTACAATTAAAACAGACAGAAAAGCAACTGTCAAAACAAATAACAGAAGAATGCCAAGCAGTTCAATTAAGAAGTGGGAAAACATTAAATACCTCACTTCAAAGCAGCAGGAAACCAAGAAATGAACAAGAGGATACTCAAAATCCCTCTGAGGACAAGCAGAGCCCAGAGAGGAACAAAGCTGGCGCTGAACGCCCAGACCATGCTCATTCCTGGCGTTCAACGCCAGAAACAAGCATGGATCTGGCGTTGAACGCCCAAAGAGAACATGGTTCTGGCGTTCAAACGCCAGTAACAAACAAGGAAGTGGCGTTTGACGCCACTCCAGCTCCCACCACTAGCATTCAAATGCCAGTGGGGAATCAGTCACATACAAGTGCTGACCTTCCTAAAAAGGCTTCCCAACCCACTTCTGTAGGCAATAAACCTGCAGCAACTAAGGTTGAGGAATACAAAGCCAAAATGCCTTATCCGCAAAAACTCCGCCAAGCGGAACAGGATAAGCAATTTGCTCGCTTTGCAGACTATCTCAGGACTCTTGAAATAAAGATCCCGTTTGCAGAAGCACTTGAGCAAATACCATCTTATGCTAAGTTCATGAAAGAAATCTTAAGTCATAAGAAGGATTGGAGGGAAGCTGAAAAAGTCTACCTCACTGAAGAATGCAGTGCAGTCATTCTGAAAAGCTTACCTGAGAAGCTTAAAGATCCTGGGAGCTTTATGATACCATGCACATTAGAGGGTAATTGTACCAAGCAAGCTTTATATGATCTTGGGGCAAGTATCAACTTAATACCTGCATCTACTATCAGAAAGCTTGGTTTGACTGAAGAAATTAAACCAACCAGGATATGTCTTCAACTTGCTGATGGCTCCATTAAGTATCCATCAGGCGTGATTGAAGACATGATTGTCAAGGTTGGGCCATTCGCCTTTCCTACTGACTTTGTGGTGCTGGAAATGGAGGAGCACAAGAGTGCAACTCTCATTCTAGGAAGACCTTTCCTAGCAACTGGCCGAACCCTCATTGATGTCCAAAAAGGGGAAGTAACCTTGAGAGTCAATGAGGAGGAGTTCAAGTTAAATGTTGTCAAAGCAATGCAACATCCAGACACCCCAAATGACTGCATGAGTGTTGATATTATTGATTCTCTGGTAAGAGAGGTCAATATGGCTGAGAGTTGGGAATCAGAGCTAGAGGACATCTTTAAAGATGTTCAGCCTGATTTGGAGGAGTCAGAGAAGATAATAGAACCTCTGAAAATCCCTCAAGAAGAGGAGAAACCTCCAAAACCCGAACTCAAACCATTGCCACCATCCCTGAAATATGCATTTCTGGGAGAAGGTGATACCTTTCCTGTAATTATAAGCTCTACCTTAGAGCCACAGGAAGAGGAAGCACTAATTCAAGTGCTAAGGACACACAAGACAGCTCTTGGGTGGTCCATCAGTGATCTTAAGGGCATTAGCCCAGCCAGATGCATGCATAAGATCCTATTGGAAGGTGACGCCAAGCCTGTGGTCCAACCACAGAGGAGGCTGAACCCAGCCATGAAGGAAGTGGTGCAGAAGGAGGTCACTAAATTACTAGAGGCTGGGATTATTTACCCTATTTCTGACAGCCCCTGGGTGAGCCCTGTCCAAGTTGTCCCAAAGAAAGGAGGCATGACAGTGGTTCATAATGAAAAAAATGAACTGGTTCCTACAAGAACAGTTACAGGGTGGCGTATGTGCATTGATTATAGAAGGCTCAATACAGCCACCAGAAAGGATCATTTTCCTTTACCATTCATAGACCAAATGCTAGAAAGACTAGCAGGTCATGAATACTACTGCTTCCTGGATGGATATTCAGGTTATAATCAAATTGCAGTAGATCCCCAGGATCAGGAGAAAACGGCATTCACATGCCCATCCGGAGTATTTGCATACAGAAGGATGCCATTTGGCCTGTGTAATGCACCTGCAACTTTTCAAAGGTGCATGCTCTCAATTTTCTCTGATATGGTGGAAAAATTCCTGGAAGTCTTCATGGATGACTTTTCAGTATTTGGAGACTCATTCAGCTCCTGCCTTAACCATTTAGCACTTGTTCTGAAAAGATGCCAAGAGACTAACCTGGTTTTAAACTGGGAAAAATGTCACTTTATGGTGACTGAAGGAATTGTCCTTGGGCACAAAATTTCGAACAAGGGGATAGAGGTGGACCAAGCTAAGGTAGAAGTAATTGAAAAATTACCACCACCTGCTAATGTTAAGGCAATCAGAAGTTTTCTGGGACATGCAGGGTTTTATAGGAGGTTTATAAAGGATTTTTCAAAAATCGCCAAACCTCTGAGCAACCTGCTAGCTGCAGACACGCCATTTATCTTTGATGAGGAGTGTCTGCAGGCATTTGAAACTCTGAAAGCTAAATTGGTCACAGCACCAATCATCTCTGCACCAGACTGGACATTACCATTTGAACTAATGTGTGATGCCAGTGACCATGCCATTGGTGCAGTGTTGGGGCAAAGGCATGACAAGCTTCTGCATGTCATTTACTATGCCAGCCGTGTGCTAAATGATGCACAGAAGAATTACACAACCACAGAAAAAGAGCTACTTGCAGTGGTTTACGCCATTGACAAATTCAGATCCTACTTAGTAGGATCAAAAGTGATTGTGTACACTGATCATGCTGCTCTTAAATATCTACTCACAAAGCAAGATTCAAAACCCAGACTCATCAGATGGGTGCTGCTTCTGCAAGAGTTTGATATAGAAATAAGAGACAGAAAAGGGACAGAAAATCAAGTAGCAGATCACCTGTCCCAAATAGAACCAGTGGAAGGGGCGTCCCTCCCTCTCACTGAAATTTCTGAAACCTTTCCGGATGAGCAATTACTAGCCGTCCAGGAAGTGCCATGGTTTGCAGACATTGCAAACTACAAGGCAGTGAGATTCATACCCAAGGAGTACAGTAAGGTGCAATCAAAGAAATTAATCACAGATGCAAAATACTATCTCTGGGATGAACCATATCTCTTTAAGAGATGTGCAGACGGAGTAATCCGTAGATGTGTGCCTAAAGAAGAAGCACAGAAGATCCTTTGGCATTGCCATGGATCCCAGTATGGAGGACATTTTGGAAGTGAATGAACAGCCACAAGAGTCCTCCAGAGTGGCTTCTACTGGCCTACTCTCTATAAAGATTCCCGAGCATTTGTGCTTAACTGTGATAGTTGCCAGAGATCAGGCAACCTGCCTCACAGTTATGCCATGCCTCAATAAGGAATCTTGGAAATTGAGTTATTTGATGTATGGGGCATTGACTTCATGGGACCTTTCCCACCATCATACTCAAACACCTATATTCTGGTGGCAGTGGATTATGTATCCAAATGGGTGGAGGCTATTGCAACACCCACTAATGACACTAAAACAGTGTTAAAATTCCTCCAGAAACATATCTTCAGCAGATTTGGTATCCCCAGAGTGTTAATCAGTGATGGGGGTGCTCATTTCTGTAATAAGCAGCTCTACTCTGCTCTAGTACGTTATGGAGTCAACCACAAGGTGGCTACTCCATATCACCCACAGACTAATGGGCAGGCGGAAGTCTCAAATAGAGAACTTAAAAGAATCCTGGAACGGACTGTAATTAACCGTAGAAAGGATTGGGCAAGAAGCTTGGATGATGCTCTGTGGGCATACAGAACAGCATTTAAGACCCCTATAGGGACCTCTCCATACCAGCTTGTGTATGGAAAGGCATGTCACTTGCCAGTGGAACTGGAACATAAGGCCTACTGGGCAACCAGATTCCTGAATCTTGATGCCAAATTAGCTGGAGAAAAACGATTGCTCCAGTTAAATGAGCTAGAAGAGTTTAGACTCAATGCTTTTGAAAATGCAAAAATTTACAAGGAAAAAACAAAAAAATGGCATGATAAGAAATTGTCATCCAGAGTCTTTAAACCAGGGCAGAAAGTTCTGCTATTTAATTCTAGGCTCAAATTATTCCCCGGGAAATTAAAATCCCGGTGGAGAGGTCCATATGTAATTACAAGTGTATCACCATATGGCTACATAGAGCTTCAAGATAATGACTCTAACAAAAAGTTCATTGTCAATGGACAAAGAGTTAAACACTATCTTGAAGATAATTTTGAGCAAGAATGCTCAAGACTGAGATTACATTGAAGATCAGTGACAGTCCAGCTAAGGACATTAAAGAAGCGCTTGCTGGGAGGCAACCCAGCCATTTACAAAGTTTATTTACTAATTAGATAAATTTTCTTTTCTTTACAGATATAGGTTCAAGTATCTTCAAAGGTGAAATAGCAATTGGTTGAAGTCACAGAGTTACATGGAAAATTGGAAGCTCACTGGCATGAAAAAGCCAGTAAGAAATACTTTGGGCGTTAAACGCCCAAAAGAAGCTCTCACTGGGCGTTTAACGCCAGTGAAGGTAGCCATGTGGGCGTTAAACGCCAGAAAGGAGCATCTTCTGGGCGTTAAACGCCAGAAAGATGCACCTTCTGGGCGTTTAACGCCAGTCTGTTAGCATCCTGGGCGTTCAGAAAAACGCCCAGTGAAGAAGGACTTCCTGGCGTTCAACGCCAGAAAGAAGCACCAAATGGGCGTTGAACGCCCAGGAAAAGCAACATGTGGGCGTTAAACGCCCAAACCATGCAGCAGTTGGGCGTTTAACGCCAGGATGGTGGGGAGGAGGTACAATTTCGTTTTTAATCCAAATTTTTTTTATTTTTATTTTTTTTTTTGTGTTTCAAACCATGATTTCTTGCATAAACATGTTTTAAATCATCACCCCTCAATCCAAATTAGTGTTCTAAAAATCCAAATTTTTAAAATCTCTTTTTCAAAAATATCAAATGTATCTTAATTTATAAAACCAAATGGCTTTCCAATTCAATCCATCATCTTTTCAAATTTGTTTCCAACACATCTACTATCTTTTAAAATCTTTTTCAAAATTATAAATTTCAATTCTATCTTTTAAAATTATTTTCATATCTTCTTTTTTTTTTTAAATTATATCTTTTTCTGATTATATCTTTTAAAATTATATCTTCTATCTTATCTCTTTCTTATTTTTCGAAAAATAACCCACCCCCCTCCCTATATCTTGTGTTCGGCGCCCTCCTCATCATCCCCACTCCACACTGCTCTCCTCCTATCCCTCTTCTTTCTTCTCTTTTTGCTTGAGGACAAGCAAAGCTCTAAGTTTGGTGTGGATATCCGTGATCATCAAATTCATGGCCCCAAGAGGAAAGCAACCCACCCAAAAGGGCAAGAAAGAAAGCGCTCCAAAGCCACTTTGGAATCAAGGGAAGTTCTTGTCTAAAGAACATTCAGATCATTATTATAAAATAATGAGTCACAGATCAGTGATCTCGGAAGTCAGATTTGATTTGAAAGAAGATGAATATCCGGAGATCCAAGAGCAAATCAGAAACAGACATTGGGAAATTCTGGCCAATCCTGAAACAAAAGTGGGAAGAAACATGGTTCAAGAGTTCTATGCTAATCTATGGCAGACAGAAAGGCAAAGAATCGTTGGAGCTGCTATCTTTGATCATAAAACTGTGGTCAGAGGAAAGATCATTCATACCAATCCTGACAGGATCAGGGAGATATTCAAGATTCCTCAACTAAAAGACGACCCAGACTCCTTTAATAGGAGAATGATGAGGGTCAATAAAGGGTTGGACAAGATTCTGGAGGACATATGCATCCCTGGAGCCAAGTGGACTACCAGCACAACTGGCGACCCAGTTCAACTAAAAAGGGAGGATCTAAAACCAGTAGCCAGAGGCTGGCTGGATTTCGTAGGGCGTTCCATATTGCCCACCAGCAACCGTTCTGAAGTAACCATCAAAAGAGCTGTCATGATTCACTGCATCATGTTGGGAAAAGAGGTAGAAGTCCATCAACTGATCTCATGTGAGCTATACAAAGTAGCAAACAGGAACTCTAAAGACGCCAGATTGGCCTATCCAAGCTTAATTTCTATGCTCTGCAAAGATGCCGGAGTGAAGATGGGAATAACAGAGTACATCCCAGTTGAAAAGCCAATTACTGGAATATCAATGGTCAGACAGCAACAAGATGATTCAACCAGGAAGAGAGCACAAGAAGCTCTCCCAGAACTGCCTCAATTCGAATATTGGGAACATCTTGAAGCCTCTATTTCCAGATTGCAAGAAGCTATGGATCAAATAAAGGAAGAACAGAATAATCAAAGTAGCATGCTTTGCAAACTGCTCAAAGAACAGGAGGAGCAAGGGCGTGATCTAAGGGAGCTGAAGCGCCAAAAATTAATCCTTGAACAACACCCCAGAGATTAGAAGAACACGTCCTTCCTCAAAACAAAAGGTTGCTGAGTTCCAATTTTCCTGCTTTAATTTAGTGATAGCGTTTTTTATTTGAAATTCACCTTAGGAGATATTTAGTAGTAATTAGTATGTCTATTTTGATTTTATTTCCAATTAAGCTATAGTTTATTTTTCTCATCATCATCAGGCATGAATAAAGTAGTAGATTTTATTTTAGAATAAAGAAGTAATCTATATTTTTCGAGTTCTTAATAATAAAATTTATAATTAATTATATGTGGTGGCAATACTTTTTGTTCTCTGAATGAATGCTTGAACAGTGCATAAATTGTATTTTGAATTTGATGAATATTGGCTCCTGAAAGGATGAGGAACACGAAAAATATTATTGATGATCTGAAAAATCATGAAATTGATTCTTGAAGCAAGAAAAAGCATTCAAAAAAAAAAATATACATAATTACAATCAAAAGGAATAAAAGCCAAGCAGCCCTTAAAACCAAAAGGCAAGGGTAAAAAGGATCCAAGGCTTTGAGCATCTATGGATAGGAGGGCCCAAGGAAATAAAATCCAGGCCTAAGCGGCTAAATCAAGCTGTCCCTAACCATGTGCTTGTGTCATGAAGGTCCAAGTGAAAAGCTTGAGACTGAGTGGTTAAAGTCGTGATCCAAAGCAAAAGAGTGTGCTTAAGAGCTCTGGACACCACTGACTGGGGACTCTAGCAAAGCTGAGTCACAATCTGAAAAGGTTCACCCAGTTATGTGTCTGTGGCATTTATGTATCCGGTGGTAATACTGGAAAACAAAGTGCTTAGGGCCACAGCCAAGACTCATAAAATAACTGTGTTCAAGAATCAACATACTACGCTAGGAGAGTCAATAATACTATCTGAATTCTGAGTTCCTAAGGATGCCAATTATTCTGAAAATTTAAAGATACAGGGGGATGCCAAAACTGTTCAGAGATAAAAAGCTACAAGCCCCGCTCATCTAATAAATTTGAACTTCATCTAAAACTCTGAAATATATACTACTTCTTAATTTCTGTTAGAACCTATTTTATTCATCTAGTTGCTTGAGGACAAGCAACAGTTTAAGTTTGGTGTTGTGATGAGCGGATATTTTGTACGCTTTTTGGGGGTAATTTCATGTAGATTTTAGCATGTTTCAGTTAGTTTTTAGTAAAATAATATTAGTTTTTAGGCAAAAATCATATTTCTGGACTTTACTATGAGTGTGTGTATTTTTCTGTGATTTCAGGTATTTTCTGGCTGAAATTGAGGGAGTTGAGCAAAAATCTGACTTAGGCTGAAAAAGGACTGCTGATGCTGTTGGATCCTGACCTCCCTGCACTCGAAATGGATTTTCTGGAGCTACAGGAGTCCAATTGGCGCGCTCTCAACGGCGTTGGAAAGTAGACATCCAAGGCTTTCCAGCAATATATAATAGTCCATACTTTGCGCGAAGATTGACGACGTAACTTGGCGTTGAACGCCAAGTACACGCTGCTGTCTGGAGTTAAACGCCAGAAAAACGTCATGATCCGGAGTTGAACGCCCAAAACACGTCAAAACTTGGAGTTTGACGCCAAGAAAGGCCTCCACACGTGGAAAGCATTAGTCTCAGCCCCAGCACACACCAAGTGGGCCCCAGAAGTGGATTTCTGCACCAATTATCTTAGTTTATTCACTTTTCTGTAAACCTAGGTTACTAGTTTACTATTTAAACAACTTTTACAGACTTATCTTGTACCTCATGACATTTTCAGATCTGAATTACATACTTTTGACGGCATGAGTCTCTAAACTCCATTGTTGGGGGTGAGGAGCTCTGCAGCGTCTCGATGATTTAATACAATTCCTTTGTTTTCCATTCAAACACGCTTGTTCTTATCTAAGATATTTATTCGCGCCTAACTGTGGAGAAGGTGATGATCCGTGACACTCATCACCTTCCTCAACCCATGAACGTGTGCCTGACAACCACCTCCGTTCTACATCAGATTGAATGAATATCTCTTAGATTCCCCAACAGAATCTTCGTGGTATAAGCCGGATTGATGGCAGCATTCATGAGAATCCGGAAAGTCTAAACCTTGTCTGTGGTATTCCGAGTAGGATTCCGGGATTGAATGACTGCGACGTGCTTCAAACTTTAACCTGCTGGGCGTTAGTGACAGACGCAAAAGAGGGATTCTATTCCAGTAGGAGCGGGAACCAACCGGTGATTGGCCGTACTGTGACAGAGTGCGTGCATAGCTTTCACTGCGAGGATGGGAAGTAGCCACTGACAACGGTGACACCCTACATAGAGCTTGCCATGGAAGGAATCTGCGTGTGAGAAGAGGATTTCAAGGAAGAGTTGAAGTCAGAGGACAAAGCATCTCCAAAACTCCAACATATTCTCCATTACTGCACAACAAGTAACGCTAGTACTCTTTATTATTCCAATATATTCCATAATCCTTTATAAATAAATAACTCTGTTGTTCAAGTAGCCCAAACAATTTTCTTGAAATCCTGACTAAGACAAATAAAATAAACATTGATTGCTTCAAACCAATAATCTCTGTGGATTCGACCCTTACTCACGTAAGGTATTACTTGGACGACCCAGTACACTTGCTGGTTAGTTGAACGGAGTTGTGAATTCAACCAGGGCCCTAAGGGTACATGCCAAAGCTCAAAAGATAGAATAATATATTAAGAATATTGAATCACAATTTCGTCCACCAGCGGCCATGAAATTTTGCACATCCCTTTTCATCTCTTCTTGCCTTTGAACAAGAACACCAAGGGTTTCATCCATTAGAGATTGGGGTGGTTGGAAGGATTCATCATTTTGGGGAAAGGGTTCATAGTAGGAAGGTGGTTCTTCTTGGTAGAGTTGTGGTGGTTCAATGTTTTCCATTCTTTCCACTTGTTGCACAACACACTCCATGGTTGCTTGAAATTGATCCAATGCTTCCTTGAGATGATCCCTTGACTCTTGTTCCTCTTGGATAATATGATTAGGATCATGTGGCTCTTGGATCAATGGATATGAGTATTCTTCCATGGGAGGTTGTGGTGGAAAGTAGTATTCATCTTGTGGTTGAAAATTTTCGTATATTGGAGGTGGTTCATCTTGGTAATAATATGGAGGGGGTGGCTCTTGAAAATGTTGATGTTGGGGTGGTGGTAGCTCTATGTGTGGTTCATATGGTTCATATGGCTCATATGGTTGTTGGTAGGATGGATATGGATTAGGGTCATATGAAGGTGGTTGGTGAAAAGAGGCTTGTGAGTATGGTTGAGAGTTATGTTGAGGATATGGTTCATAGGCATATGGTGGTGGTTCTTGAAAGTCACAAGGTGATTCACCATAGCCATTGGATTGATATGCATCATAGAATGGCTCTTCTTCATAGTGCATTGGTGGAGGTTGTTGCCATGAAGATTGATCATATGCATATGGTTCCTCCCACCTTTGATTGTCCCATTCTTGATGCACATCTTCATTATAGTCCTCATTTCCTACAACATGTTGATAACCAAACTCATAGCCAAGGTGAGAATTCATGATAGCAAGAGGAAAATGAAAACAAAATCAAATAAGAAGCAAGAAAATTAAATCCTAAAACTAGTAAGAGCTAACAAAAGCAAACATATTCACACTATTCACATATATACAATAACCAATAACATAACACCATTGCAATTCCCCGGCAACGGCGCCATTTTGATGATTGGATTTTTGACGATTTAGAATTCCACTAATGAAATCTCGTTGTAAAGTATAGTTTCTAAACCAACAATAACCCTTTCATACAAAAAGTTGTTTGTCACTAGTACAAACCCCTAAAATTTATAAACCGAAGTATTCAAACCTCGGGTCGTTCTCCCTAGGAATTACAATAAAGTGTCTTGTTATTGGTTAGAAATGTGTTTTGGGGTTTTGGATAAGAAGCATGAAAGTAAATGGCAATGAAAATAAACTAACAACTATAAAAGGCTCTTGGCAAGGTATGAAAATTAGAAGTCCTATCCTAGTTATCCTTCTCAATTGTGATGAGAATTGTTCATTGCTACCACTTAGTTAACCCTTACTAAATAAAGGAAAGTCAAGTGGATGAATTGACTTGAGCCACAAGTCCTAGCCAACTCCCAAGGAAAGACTAGCTTTAGTACACTCCAAACCAATTAGCAATCTCTCCAATTATCAATCAACAAAGGAATTAGATAACTCAAGTGTCAGTAATTACTCTACCTAGGCCAAGAGGAACAAAATCTACACTAAAACTAAAAGAGACATTTCAACAAACACATAAAGTGCAATAGAAGTAAACATTATTAAATGCAAGAATTAAAGGAATCTATAACTACAAAAAACAAGAGATCAACAATGGAAGAGCAAAGAAGACACATTTATTATGAATTACCTCTTATTGAATTGGAAGAATGTAGAAGGAACAATACTAGATCTACAACAAAATATAAGAACAACATAAAGGAAATTACAACAAAAGAATAGAAGAATGATGAATGTAGCAACAAAGAATTGAGAGATAGAAGTAGAAGAAGATGAATTAAAATCTAGATCTAAGAACTAAACCTAATCCTAATCCTAATTCTAGAGAAAAGTGAGAGCTTTTCTCTCTAGAAACTACTTCTAAAACTAAACTATGACTAATGGTAACTAACATCTAAAGTATGAAAAGTATGTTGATTCCCCTTCAATTCTTGGCTTAAATAGCATCAGAAATGAGTTGGATTGGGCCCACAAGGCTTCTAAAATCGCTGGCCACATGTTGCATTAAGTGGGTCATGTGCCACCATCGGCACGTCCGCGTACCGTGTGCGTGCGCGCCTCTATGCACGGTGCAACTATGGCAAATCTTATATCATTTCTAAACCCCGGATGTTAGCTTTCCAACCCAATTAGAACCGCATCATTTGGACCTCTGTAGCTCAAATTATGATCGTTTAAGTGCGAAGAGGTCGGCTTGACAGCTTTCCGGTTCTTTCATTTCTTCATGAGTTCTCCAACTTTTCATGCTTTCTTTCTTCATTCCCTTGATCCAATTTTTGCCTCCTAAACCTTAAATCACTTAACAAACATATCAAGGTATCTAATAGAATCAAGGTGAATTAAATTTATTTATTTTAAGACCTAAAAAGCATGTTTTCACTCTTAAGCACAATTAAAGGAGAAGTTATAAAACCATGCTATTTCAATGGATAAATGTGGGTAAAAGGTCGTAAAATCCCTTAAATCAAGCACAAGATAAACCCTACAAATGGGGTGTATCACTGCATAGCTTTTACAGCATTCAACTTGAACTCATCCTCATTGACTCTCAGGGTTACTTCCCCTTTTTGTACATCAATGAGAGTTCGTCTAGTTGCTAGGAAAGGTCTTCCTAGAATGAGAGTTGCACTCTTGTGCTCCTCCATTTTCAGCACTACAAAGTCAGTTGGAAAGACGAATGGCCCAACCTTGACAATCATGTCCTCAATTATGCCTGATGGATATTTAATGGAGCCATCAGCAAGTTGGAGACATATCCGGGTTGGTTTGACTTCTTCAGTCAACCCAAGCTTTCTGATAGTGGATGCAGGTATTAGATTGATACTTGCTCCAAGGTCACACAGGGCTGTCTTGGTGCAAGCACCTTCTAATGTGCATGGTATCATAAAGCTTCCTGGATCTTGAAGCTTTTCTGGTAAGCTTTTCAGAATGAATGCACTGCATTCTTCAGTGAGAAACACTTTTTCAGTTTCTCTCCAATCCTTCTTATGGCTTAAGATCTCTTTCATGAACTTAGCATAAGAAGGTATTTGCTCAAGTGCCTCTGCAAACAGAATCTTTATTTCAAGAGTCCTTAGATAGTCTGCAAAGCGGGCAAATTGCTTATCCTGTTCCGCTTGGCGGAGTTTCTGAGGATAAGGCATCTTGGCTTTATATTCTTCAACCTTAGTTGCTGCAGGTTTATTCCTTACAGAAGTGGTTGGAGAAGCCTTTTTAGAGGGGTTACTATCAGCACTCTCAGGTGTTTGATCCCTCATTGGCGTTTGAACGCCAGGATTGGGTGTAAAATGGGCGTTTAACGCCAACTTTTCCCCCTTTTCTGGCGTTTGAACGCCAGAACTGGGCAGGGAATGGGCGTTTAACGCCAGCTTTTCCCCCCTTTCTGGCGTTTGGTCGCCAAGAGTATTCCTCTTTGGGCTCTTACTGTCCTCAGAGGGATTTTGGATAGTGGTTTGGTTATCCTCTGTCAATTGTTCCTTTATTGGCTTTTTGCTACTTTGAGCAGTGTTATTCAATGTCTTCCCACTCCTCAGTTGAACTGCTTGGCATTCTTCTGTTATCTATTTAGATAACTGCTGTTTTTCCTGATTCAACTGTGATTCTATGTTCTTGTTAGCAATTTTAGTTTCTTGGAGCATCTCTTTAAATTCTGCTAACTGTTTTGTCATCAGGTGTAATTGCTGATTAAGCTCAACCATCTGTTCTTGAGGATTAGGATCAGTGGCTACTGCCATAACTTCTTCTTTTGTAGAGAACTCATTGCTAGAGTACAAATGTTGATTTCTAGCAACAGTATCTATAAGCTCTTGAGACTCTTCAATCGTCTTCCTCATATGTATAGATCCACCAGCTGAGTGGTCTAGAGACATCTGAGCTTTTTCTGTAAGCCCATAGTAGAAGATGTCTAACTGTACCCACTCTGAAAACATTTCAGAGGGGAATTTTCTTAGCATACCTCTATACCTCTCCCAGGCATTATAAAGGGATTCATTATCCTCTTGTTTAAAGCCTTGGATGTCCAGCCTTAGCTGTGTCATCCTTTTTGGAGGGTAAAATTGATTCAGGAATTTGTCTGATAACTGTTTCCATGTCTTTATGCTTGTTGTAGGTTGGTTATTCAACCACCTCTTAGCTTGATGTTTTACAGCAAATGGAAACAGTAATAGTCTGTACACATCCTGATCCACCTCTTTATCACGTACTGTGTCAGCAATTTGTAAGAATTGTGCCAGAAACTCAGTAGGTTCTTCCTGTGGAAGACTGGAATACTGGCAATTTTGCTGCACCATGATAATGAGTTGAGGATTTAGCTCAAAGCTGCTTGCTTTAATGGGAGGTATACAGATGCTACTCCCATATGCAGCTGTAATGGGGTTAGCATATGACCCCAGAGTCCTTCTGGACTGTTCAATTCCACTTAGGTCCATGATGGAGAAAGGGAATATGATATGGATTCACAAGTAAAGTATTTTTTTTATTTGACCGAAAATAATAAAATAAAACAGATGGAAAATAAAATCAAATTTCGAAAACTAAAAGAAAATAAGATCAAAGCAAATTGAAAACTAAATCAATTAGTTAATTAAAAAGATTTTGGAATTAGCAATTGAAAATATATGATTGAAAATTATTTTGAAAAAGATTTGATTTTTTAAATGAGGAAAGAGAAAAACAACAAAATGACACCAAACTTAAAATTTCTAGAAAATCAAACACAAATTTTCGAAAATTTTAAAGGAGAAACACAAAGAAGACACCAAACTTAGAATTTTTCAAGAACAAGAAAGAACTAAGAACATGCAAATTCGAAAAATTAAAAGAAAACAAAAGCATGCAATTGACACCAAACTTAAAATATGAAATTAGACTCAAATAAAAGACTCTAAACCAACAAAAATAAAACAGTCCTAATCTAAGCAACAAGATAGACCGTCAGTTGTCCAAACTCGAAACAATCCCCGGCAACGGCGCCAAAAACTTGGTGCACGAAATTGCAATCACACTTTTGCAATCCCGCACAACTAACCAGCAAGTGCACTGGGTCGTCCAAGTAATACCTTACGTGAGTAAGGGTCGATCCCACGGAGATTGTCGGCTTGAAGCAAGCTATGGTTATCTTGTAACTCTTAGTCAGGATATCAATAATTATCAGGGTTGATTGTAAAAAGTAAAAGAACATGACATAAGTACTTGTTTTGCAGTAATGGGGAACAGGTTGAGGTTTTGGAGATGCTCTATCTTCTGAACCTCTGCTTTCCTACTGTCTTCTTCTTCAAGCATGCAAGGCTCCTTCCATGGCAAGCTGTATGTAGGGTTTCACCGTTGTCAATGGCTACCTCCCATCCTCTCAGTGAAAATGTTCAACGCGCTCTGTCACAGCACGGCTAATCATCTGTCGGTTCTCAATCAGGTTGGAATAGAATCCAGTGATTCTTTTGCGTCTGTCACTAACGCCCAGCCTTCAGGAGTTTGAAGCTCGTCACAGTCATTCAATCCTTGAATCCTACTCAGAATACCACAGACAAGGTTTAGACCTTCCGGATTCTCTTGAATGCCGCCATCAATTCTAGCTTATACCACGAAGATTCTGATTAAGGAATCCAAGAGATATCTACTCAATCTAAGGTAGAACGGAGGTGGTTGTCAGGCACACGTTCATAGGTGAGAATGATGATGAGTGTCACAGATCATCACATTCATCAGGTTTAGGAACAAGTGATATCTTATAATAGAAGCAAGCGTGATTGAATGAAAAACAGTAGTAATTGCATTAATCCATCAAGACACAGCAGAGTTCCTCACCCCCAACCATGGGGTTTAGAGACTCATGCTGTAGAAGATACAATGAGAAACGTGTAAAGTGTCATGAGGTAGAGATACAATATCAAAAGGTCCTATTAATAGTGAACTAGTAACCTAGGGTATACAAAAATGAGTAAATGACGTAAAAATCCACTTCCGGGGTCCACTTGGTGTGTGCTTGGGCTGAGCATTGAAGCTTTCATGTGTAGAGACTTTTTCTGGAGTTAAACGCCAGCTTTTATGCTAGTTTGGGCGTTTAACTCCAATTTTTGTGCCTGTTCCGGCGTTAAACGCCGGGAATTCTAAAGCTGATTTGCAACGCCAGTTTGGGCCATCAAATCTCGGGCAAAGTATGGACTATTATACATTGCTGGAAATCCCAGGATGTCTACTTTCCAACGCCGTTGAGAGCGCGCCAATTGGGCTTCTGTAGCTCCAGAAAATCCATTTCGAGTGCAGGGAGGTCAGAATCCAACAGCATTTGTAGTCCTTTTCAGCCTCTAAATCAGATTTTTGCTCAGGTCCCTCAATTTCAGACAGAAAATACCTGAAATCACAGAAAAATACACAAACTCATAGTAAAGCCCAGAAAAGTGAATTTTAACTAAAAAATAATGAAAATGTAATAAAAACTAACTAAGATATACTAAAAACATGCTAAAAATAATGCCAAAAAGCGTATAAATTATCCGCTCATCAGAGGTCCTTGGATTTGAGACCTTGGCATCGTACTTCCTCTAGAAATTCTGGAGGTAGACTATCTGTTGACTCAAGTAGGAGTGATGATGCCACGGGAGGAATTATACAGAGTGGGAAACCACAACGTATTCTAATGAGTCTAATTCAGGAGAGCAATAAGGCAGTTGATGATCACACGATGAATTCACCATCCACCACTACAGGAAGCTCTGCTACAATCACACCACAAAATACATATTTTGATAAATAATTATTATATTTAAGTCTTAACAGTTAAAATCTATCTATAAATTATAAATCAATATTTGTCATTAACCAAAATATAAATATAAATAAGTAATCAAATGCTATTTAATAAATTAATAACCATACAAAAATGCAATTTAATAAATTAAAAATATACATAAATAATTAATAAATAAATATAAACAGGTAATTATGCTATATTTTAGCTAAATAAATAACTATTAAATATATGTCTTAAAAGTTAAAATCTATTTATAAATTATAAGTCAATATTTGTCATTATCCAAATATGAATATAAATAAGTAATCAAATGATATTTACTAAATTAAAAAATATACATAAAAAATTAATAAATATATATAAACAGATAGTTATAATATATTTTAACTAAATAAATAAGTAATCAAATACTATTTAATAAATTATATTTCATAGATCACATATGTTAGTCATGTTACCTAATCAATCTACAATATTAATTTATCATACAAATATCCAAATTATATACTTGCATTTATATATTGAGAAAACTCTGGTACATGCATGGCCTCCAAATCCAATGAGCACATGAAAGTAGACTCTTTAAATGGATGCTGGTTTGCTAGTGCATTTGCCACTTCTACCACATCTGCCTCTATACTGCCGTTAGCTTGATCTTCGTCTTCACCCAGATCAGCGACCTCATAGTTACTTTCAAACTCCTCTTCGCTATCACTATTATAATCTTCCAATTTAATATTTCGGCATGCTTCAGATTGCTCAAACTCAATAGACAGCTTGATGAACGACATTTAGGAGCGAGTTTCAATATACATTAAAAATATTTCTTGCATGCTCGCTTCACCAAACACAGATATAGGATACCTATACAAAATACATGACACTCTCCTAGATATTTGAGAATCTATCTTCTCACAAATCACACATTTTAGTTCTTCAAATGATAGTGTGAATGAAATAATAATATCTAATAGATTATCACATACAAATTTCACTCCTTCAAATGTTTGTAACAAAATATGTGTATGATAATATACTTTTAACATAACTTTATCATCCATGATAATATACTCATATTGAATACTCTCAATCTTGGTATTATTTCTTTTGAAACAATGGAGAGGAAGAACAAGAGGAGTTTCAGAAGACCTGAGAATTAAGAGACGAAGAAGAAGTGGAGAGTTCGGCCAATCTAGGGTATATATAAACAAAAAAATCGAACGGTCCAAATACCTGTTTACCATTCAAGTTTTTTAAAGAACTCAAATCGAACCATCCGATTAGCATTCTATCGAAATAAAAAACTTAAAAACCCTTAAATCGATAGGTCCGATTTGCATACTCCAAAAGTGCAAAGATTTTTTTGCCCCACACAAATCAGACTGTCCAAGTTGTGTTCATCTCTCTCTCAGCAAAGAAATTAGACGGTCCAATTTCTTGTCTGTCAATTCAAAAAAATAACGCTATCACAACACCTTCCTAACGTCCATAACCCAGCGTAACACACAGCTAATTTTCATATAAAAAATTAGCCGTGATGATGATGCAATTTTCTTTTAATATGATAAATAAAGTGGTGTAATATAGATAAATTATGATTTGGATGTGCAATATTAAATTATAGATGCTCATTTTTTGTATACGAAGAGTAGTGTATGTGTGTTATGCATTGATATAAAATTGGAGCGTGTTATCCTATAATGTGGCAATTGGCTTTTTACAAAACATAGCAAAATCGGAGAGATTTATTAGGTAGTCATTGTCGTTGTGGGATTTTTTACCTGCATCCTCTTTGTCATCATCATCATCATCGTCATCGTCATCATCATCAGTTGGCTCAATTTCATAATCAATCTCCTTTAGTGCTTTCTTCAATTAAACCCAGTGAAATATAACGTGGGTTTTTATTGTTTACAACCCCTTGACCCCTGTCATAGGGATGTCAATGGGGCGGGACGAGGGAGGGGGTATCAAGTATAGAGTATGGACGTATGATGATGGGAGTTTTGAACAAGGTAGAGAGTTGGGGCTTGTGGAGTGGAGATGGCGCAGTAACAAAGAACTGGAGTAGTAAGGGAGGAGTGAAGACATTGAATAAGATAGAGTTAGGGTTTTTAACATGTGAAATTACTAAAAGGCCCCTTATGTTAGAAATAAGGTAAGGATATTTAAGTAAATTTAAGAATTCAAAAAATTATCGAAAAAGGGGCGGGGATCCCTGCTCGGGTCCCCGTGCCTGTCTGGGTAGTATTTACTTCCCATCCCCATCTCTATAGGGAAAATTTCCCGCCTTCGGGTCCCCATTTGGGACAGTCCCCGCGGGGATCCCCGTGCTTCGGAAAATTTTGACACCCCTACCTTTTCACTTCTATTCGAGTCAACAGATAGTTTTCTACAAGAATTTTTTGAAGGAGTGCCGCATCGATGTCTCGAATGTAAGGACCTCTTATCCAGAGTCATACCAAGCAGCTGACTAGATTGTAATTAACCTGCATCTGGAGCCATGAATCTAAGTAGTTGGTTAAATGAAGCTATGTCTCCTGTGTCAAATTGTGGAACACTCCAATACTGCTGATGTAATGAGTATGACAGTGTAAACTGCGGTGTGGAATGTGTGTGAGGAATATATAGGGTCGAAAAATGCTCAACTGGCTCTTGCATTAGTAGTGCCTGTGGTTTTTGCTGTGGGATGGCGGTGGCGGTGGAGTAAATCTATAGGGGATGTTGTAGTGGTACAGGAAGCTCAGTAAGAATGTGACTATACTTGTTTATCCATTGTATTACCCAAAAAGAGTGGGTGGTGGACCAATCAATATTCTTAAAGCCAGTAAGGACCCGTGTGCCTGTCTAGATCCCGTTCCTAATGAGGAATGCCCTGGATAAAACCAAACTATCTCCTAAGCCTGTCGGTTATATGTCACTAATACATTTGAATGATATTAAAGGCACTGTAGCGCTCCAAACAATGAAATGCTGACAGATGTCTACAAGAATCACGTTTGGCTCAACGCCATCAATAGTATAAGCCTCCCACACAAACTAGACACATTGAAAGAAACAGATTATTACACACCAAATAATAATAAGGTTTTAACAAAAATAGATACTTATATCATGATAACATACTTGGCCTTCTTGTAGTTCATCTAACAACACCTCCTAAAGTGAGAAAGAGAATGAAATCTATAGCATTGGTCAGCACGCTCCCAGTTACGCCAACTGATATCATTTATTTTGTTAATAAACTTTCACCCTAAACATTAAAATGCAATGTGCCTCACTTAGTTAAAGTTGTTACTAGATAATTTTACATGTTTGCAAGCAAAAAAGTCGGGGACCGCTGAAAATCGACGCAAGAAATGGTAGATGGATCCAAACCCAAGTTAGCAAAAGTGTTAGTGGATCATCGATTTCCTTGCAGTCGAAACAAGATTCCCTACATAGAACTCTATACAAAGTGTGCTAGGTATGCCAATCTCCAACTAAATTCTCCGATCCTGGCGAAGTCGTGGAACAAAGCCAAAAAATTTTAGCGCACCACTGCCCCAGACCTGTTTCCAAACAAAATTGTCCCAAATAATAACATAATGTAGCACTTCATGTACCTTTAAAAGTCATTTTCATCTATCAAATCTGAATGATATTTCATGTACTTTCATAGGTGCAATCCTAAACTGGTGCAAACATTCGGCTTCTAAGGCATCGTGACTACTCATGGTCACTCCTGTCACTAGAAGACTATTTGTTGGAGGACCAAAAATAACAACCACATCTTCCAATGTCAAAGCACACTCACCAACCAGAAACATATGTGTGTCAGGGTGCAACCTCTTGATTAGAACGTTTACCATTGCCGACTAACATTGGATTATTCTAATCTAAAAAACGTGATAAAAACCAGTCTCTTATAAATGCTCCTCCACAATAGGATTGTACGGATCCAGCAGAAATAAGTGGTTACACGTCAATATCCGTAAACTCTACAAAATATAACCAAATATTATATCAAACAAAGTTATCCATAAATACTAAATAATTACAATTTTTATTAATTATTTATCACAATTTATAACCTTAAAAACAAATTATTTATTATCATTAACATAATTTAATTAGATTTAACAAACTATCATTAACTATCTAAATAATAAAATAAAATTATAATTAATTATAATTTTAATAATACTAATCTTGTATTACTTTTATTCTATTCTATTTACACACATACATACGTAATATATCCAAAAATTAATTAATTAATGACTTAAAATAACTAACTAATTATATATCCAATAATTTCAAATAGTATCTAAGTTTATTAAATTAATAATAAATTTATTATTAATAAATTAATTAACTAATTAATTTACACTAAATTCAATTATTGTAAGGCTAACATATAAATTACTTAACTAATATTATGAGAGAGAAAAAGAGAGAGCGCACTTATTAAAATAACTAGGAGTGGAGCATTTTGTATACACGTTACATGAAATTAATGTACAAATCAGACGGTCTGATTTGTGTACCTAAATTGAATAGTCCAATCACTCTTCTATCAACTTGGACCATTTGATTTGTTTTTTCGTGACATCGCAACGGTGTTAAGCACCATACTCTTTAATAATACAGTGATACACTATTTTTTAACCATTGCAAAATTAAAATGTAAATTATAGAATGTTATTTTAGATTTAATGAAATTGTAAGTAGCATGTTAAATTAAATTATTGTTAACGATTTCATTGTTACAAAAAATTATCCCAATACCGTTGGATATAAGATCAACAGTTGAAAAGCATGACTGGAGAAAAAACACACTTCTCATAAAATATTCTCTCTCTTTCCACTTTCTTATTTCATTTCCTTCCTGATTCATGCTCGTTCATTCATTCATTATTATTATTATTATTATTATTATTATTATTAAAAAATATTTTTATAAAATTATTGTTATTGTTAATGTATATTGAAAATAAAAATACTTGCAAAAAAAATAATAATAATAATAATAATATTATTATTATTAATATTATTATTGTTAGATTATTTATTTATTTGTTTTTATTATTATTGTTATTATATATTTTTTTTATCCGTTGGAATACAAAAATTCTTTATTATAATACATATTATAATACAAAAATACTTATAAAGAATATATATTTTCAATCTTTTTGGAATATTGCAACAATGAGATTGGTGGTATCAATTTATTTTTGGTAAAAATTTTCTTATAAAATTGATAGTGTCGATTTTTGGCAAAAAAAAAATTTGCCCTTTAAATTGTTAGTTATGATTTTGAATAATTTTATTCATACTTAAATTAAAATTGTTATTAACAATTTTCTATGACAATAATTTTTCTATATTAAAATATTACTCCAAATAAGACTTTTTTATGTGCATTGTATTTGTACCAGTCTTATTTTTTAAAGAATTGCTTTATTTATAGGCGAAGTCTCTGGTGGCCATAATAAGAATGGTGACTATTGATGACTAATATTTGACTTGTCAATAAAAAAGTAATATGTGACGGTCTCTGTTAATATTAGAAAGAATCAATGGAGCGCTTGTTTATTGTGGTGGTAACTTTGTCATTTTGTGATCCAACAACTTGGATATCCATTGACAACGTAAAATGGGTTTGAGAAAAATAAAAAAAAATTTAAAAAGGGAGAGAAAATTTTTTGTTACCAGCAAGTCCTTTGTAAATTAGACATTGATTCATTAGGAAAAAAATTAACTAAGTTCCAAAAATAAATGTTAGATTAAGGAGCTATTTTAATTTTTTTTTATTAAATAAAAAGTGTTGCATTCTTTATGATTAATTAAATAAAGTTTAGTTTTTTATTTATTATAATTTATATCAATTGCTCATATTTAGAATTTAGAATTTAAGATTTAAAATTTATAATTTATTAATTATGGCTAGAATAATTATATAATTTTAAATATAATAAATATATAATTATAAATATTAAATATATAAAATTATAATTATTATATTATATAAAATAATTTTAGATATCTTAGATATCTATTATATATTACTAATTTCACAATTAAAATGTACTACATAATCTTATTGCAATTGAAATTAAATATTTTTCACCAAAATTAAATAATTATCTCCTCCTTCTCTTTCTTTTTCTATTTCTCACCTTTTTCCACCCACTCTATTAAATGGTTATAATTATAATTTTAATATTTTAATTTTAATTTTAATTAAAAAATGTTATATTGCATATTTTGATTGTTAAATTCGTAATTAGTTATTGATAATGATATATAAGAGAAATAGAGTGGGCGAAAGAAGGTGAGAAATAGAAAAAGAAAGAGAGAGAAGAGGAGATAACTATTTAATTTTGGTAAAAAATATTTGATTTCAATTGCAATGAGAGAGTGACATGTAGTATATTTTAATTGTAAAATTAGTAATATATAATAGATATCTAAAATTATTTTATATAATATAATAATTATATAATTATTCTAGCCATAATTAATAAATTATAAATTCTAAATTCTAAATATGAGTAATTGATATAAATTATAATAAATAAAAAACTAAACTTTATTTAATTGATCATAAAGAGTGCAACACTTTTTATTTAATAAAAATTTTTTTAAAATAGCTCCTTAGTCTAACATTTATTTTTGGAACTTAGTTATTTTTTCCTAATAAATCAATATCTAATTTACAAAGGATTTGCAGGTAACAAAAAATTTTCTCTCTCTTTTTTTTAATTATTTATTTTTCTCGCTCAAACCCATTTTACGTTGCCAAGAAACGTCCAAGTTGTTGGATCAAAAAATTACAAAGTTACCACTACAATAAACAAACGCTCTATTGATTGATTGATTGATTCCTTCCAATGTTAACAAAGACTGTTACATGTTATTTTTTTTATTGGCAAGTCAAATATTAGCCACCAGTAGTCACCACTCTTGTTGCTACCAAAGACCTCGCCTTATTTACATTGTTTTGTTCCATTGTTGAAATTAGTGTTCAAACATCCGCATATATTATAGATTTTATTTGGATTTTTCTATACCCTTTTGGTGTATCTTTTTAAGATAGATCTACTACATAATAAAATCATGTAACATGTATACTGTACTGATTTTCAAAACAAATCTTAATTTTATGTGTTCAAACAAATCTTATTTATTATTTTTATCCAATCCTTACATATTTTAGATTTAATTTTATGTTTTCTATACACTTATAATATCTTTCTAAAAAAACTATTTTACTTTAAAGAACTAAAATATAAAGGTAACATGTACAAAAGTCTTATTTGTATTGTATATTTACAACTTTTTTGTTTTATATGTATTTGTAATGTACTCATGCACAATTTTTATTTTTCATGTTTTCAAAAATATATTCCAAAGCAATTCCTTGCATGTTTTGAGTATTACATAGGAAGTAGATTAGCAAGACCCATTCATTCAATACATACAAACAAGAACAATATCAGAGGGCATCAAAGATTACATAAAATTTCAAAAGACAATCTATCTTTTTTATTATGATTAGAGCTGACCTTTACAAAAGAGATTTTACGCAATTCTTGTTAAAACGTATAAGCAAGGCTGACGCTAAGTTTGCCATGGACGAGACCCACAAAAGCATATGTGGCACACATATAGGAGGTAGAAGCTTAGCAACAAAAATTCTTTGAGCATGATACTACTAACCCACAATATAGAAGGATTGCATGAATAAAGTTAAACGTTATGACCACTGCCAATGTCGTGCTCCGATCATTCATAATCCTGCCGAGTAATTGCGTACATTGGAGGTAAGTTGTCCCTTTAATAAGTGGAGGCTAAACATCCTTAGTCCCTTCCTACAGGCACCAGGTTAGGTAAAATTTCTAATTGTTGCTAAAAGCTACTTTACCAAACGGATAGAGGCTATACCACTAGCAAAGATCACTTTTGAAAACATGATCTCCTTTATCTAGAGAAACATAATATGCAGGTTTGGTATACCTCAATTCATTATAATCGATAATGGTCGACAATTCATTAATAAAAATTTTATAAGTTTTTTACAAAATTTTAAAATTGTTCATCAATTTTCATTTGTAAAACACACTCAGAATAATAGTTTAGTTGAGACTGCCAATAAGATTATATTGTAGGCACTACGAAAGAAATTAGATGATTCCAAAGGATAATAGGTCGAACTCTTTTAGAAATCTTATGGAGGTATAACACAACCCAACACTCATTAACAATGGAGACTCCTTTTAGACTAGTATATGGTTGTGATGCTATGATACCTATCAAAGTCTCACATTAGTCAGGCTGAACAGATAAGTTAAATGATGAAATGAATACTGATTTAAGAGTCACCGAATTGGAATCAATAGAAGAAATACAAGACCATCGCTGATTCAACAACATGCAACACAACTTACTATAACTCAGAAATACAACAAAAAGATCAAGTCTAGATCATTCCACAAATGAGACCTCATCCTTAGAAAAATAAAGGAAGGATGGAAACCACAAGGTTATGGAAAGCTCAGCACCAATTGGGAAGCCCTATTCAGAATATCAAAAGTCATTGGAAGGGGAGCATACATATTACAAACCCTAGAGGGCAACAACTTACCAAGTACGAGATAATACTCAATTTGGTCCCTGAACTTACACGAGAGTCTCAATTTAGTCCCTGAAGTTTTAATTACCTCTATTTAGTCCCCAAACTTTGTGAACATAACTCATGTTAGTCCTTGAAACAATTTTCAATGTACAAACGTTAACGGAACACTGTCGTGACAGTCGAATGCCACACTAAACTTTGTAAAATGATATCGTTTTGGTTTTGGTACTCAAATAACCTAAAAACAACATCCTAAATGGTGTTTATTAAAATTTTACCTAACAAAATAAGTAATACGATGCCTTTTTTAGCTATTTAAATGTCAAAACCAAAACTGCATCATTTTACAAGTCTTAACGTGACATGTGATAGTCTACAACAGCACTCTATTAATGTTTTATACTAAAAATGGTCTCAGGGATTAATATGAGACACGTTTATAAACTTCGCGGACTAAATAGAGACAATTGAAACCTTAGGGATTAAATTGAGACTCGCATGTAAGTTCAGAGACCAAACTGAGTATTATCTCTACCAAGTACATAAAACATCTCTTCCTTAAAGATGTATTACAACTAAGTAAACAAGTCAGTATAAGGTGATGTACTTTTTTTTCTACTACCCAAATTTTATCTTTAAGTTAAATTTTGCTAAGAGAGGTTTTAACGAGACACACCCGTACCCTTTAACCATGAAGGTTCTCTATCAATAAAACATCCTTTTTAATTCTATATCTTATATTCTTACTAGTGCATTACCCGTGCGATGCACAAAAATGCTAAATTAAACCACTTTTATCAGTTAATATAATATAGGTCATACTAAAATTACAATAACACATATACTATCATTCTTAATTTTTTCATTAGAGATGTGTCACACATAATTACACATTATGCATTCACACACTAAATGAAACAAACCAAAACCTCCACTTAGAAGAAAACACATCGGATTCTTATGAGTAGTATTAAAAAATATAATTAAAGATGTTATATAATTTATTTGTATTTTAAATAACTTCATGAGTCTAAAAATTATACATGATAAATCCCTATAAATAATACGAGAGACACAAAAATTGAAAAAAAGAACATTTAATATAATTCACAAATATAAAAAATACCAAAATTGATAAATTTTAAATTCTTACATCTCATTCTTCTTAAATGCTATTAAATATTATATAACTATATGATGTTAAATTTAATGTTAATTTATATAATTATAAATTCTTATTATCATAAGTAATTTAGGAAATAAAAAAATATGGCACCCAATTATATTATAAAACATCAACCTACAATCGTGTGTACTTCAATACTTGTTTCTGCTTTGTTCTTTGTGCCTCAGTTTGTTCAAGCTATCCACTATACCCTTTTATTTTCATTGTTTAGTGTCTTTTGTTCTACTACTTTCTTAATTTATAACCCGCTTCACATTTGAATTCAACACACGCATTTTGAAACTCTTATACTATGATTGCGGTCTTATTTCTCAGAAACCATTATTCCCAACTTGTTACGCTTACATCATTAATCCAATCCACTCTGATTTTGTTATTCAAAAATAATTTCAACTCCTCTTATAAATCCACCTCCTTCACCATAAATTAGATCTCGCTTAATCTAACCAACAACATATATATCTCGTTTTTCGTGTCTTTAAAGACTAACTCGATGTGTAGAATAATATATTTTAATAAATGAGGTAGTAAAAAAAAGAACTATTTTAATACTTTATGAACAAACATTTTCAAAGAAAAATTTAAAAAAATTCTTTAAATGTCTTTAAGAATAAATAAATTTTAACATTGTCTTGAATACAGTGATAAAATTTTAAATAAGGATGTAATTAATTAGTTATAAATATAGTCCCCAAAAAATAATCTATAATGAAAATCTACAAATTAGACAAAAAAATGTGGTTACCTTGTATTTTTAAAAAAAAATTTAAAAATCAAGTAGTAAAATGGGTGAGCGGAAGAAGTTGTTCTAAAAATGAACAATTAAAAAATCTTCCATCCCAGCCTCATTTGTTCCCATGTCATGCAAACCAAACTAATTAAAAAATTCATGACACGCGTCACAAAATTTAGAACTTTAATCAACCTCTTCAAGTTCTTACAAATGCTTTTAAATAATGAAGTATGTTAGTGATGAATAAATAATCAAGTCACAAAAATAATACAGATACTAACTCGGACTAAGCATATTTTATAGTCATATTTATAGGTAATTACAGATAAATATTAAAAATGAAAGCAACCACGGGAAAAAAAAATTAAATTTAATCTCTTCTTTAAACCTCAACTAACTTGGCCTGTATTTCTCTCACTTATATCCAATTAAATCATCATCCATAGCCTATTATATTTGTGCTTGCACGTGATAGGCTGAATTTGAAAAAAGAAAATAATACATAATAAGAACATTTAAAAAAGAAAAATTATAGAATCCTAATTCACCAATAATCTCTATTACTAACACAATGACTCACATAATACTGAAGTTTCACCTTCAATAATCAATAAATATGCTAACATCACCAAAATTAATATCGTATTACACATTTTTTAAACTTTTTCGTACCCATAATACACCGATGCTATCAAATTTTTCCAACACATTTATACAAAAAAAAATTAAAATTCAACCATACCCTTCAAATCACCTAAAAGCCATATAAATACAATAAAAATTAATATATGTGACTTGATCCAAGATTTACATAAATATTTTAATATTGTCTTTGTAATATGATAAGGTTAAAATAAAAATCAAAATATAAAAAAAAATGCGTTGTACAGAAAGAAAAAAAAGAGAGAGATAATTAAGTCATACAATAGCTAGAACTGAAAAATGAATAAACAAATAATATTAATAATGAATAAATTGAGTAAAAACATAATGAAGAGAAAATAAAAGAAACGAAAACATATTTTATAAATTTTGTCATATATTATCACTAGAGATTTAGTATACTATTACTTCCAAAGCTATCTCTAACTTTGTCTGAGTAATACCAAATTAGAGAAAAATACTAAAAGCATGAAAATAGTAAAACACGAAAAAATATTAGTGCAAATACAAATTGTGTATTCACTTGATAGAATTTCAGTTTTATTTTATTATAGTTTATGAACCACAATGATGGGGGCAAAAAATAAATCTTTAGAATAGTTGAAAAACAACTAAAAATTAAAATTTTTCAGCTCATTGTTCATTTTCCCTCCTAATTCATTAAAGATGACTTACAATATGACCTCAACTTCTAAAGTCATAGATTTCACTTCTGTAATTTAACTTAAAAATTTATGTTAAAAATATAGTCTCTGCATCTTGGATGTGTAATACTGCCATTTGACATTGATTCTTATACTTCATATTTTCATTCTTTAAAAAGTCTTATCATATGTAATTGGTTGACAAAGCAGAATCACATGATAAAATAAACATTAACACGAAATTCAATCAAATAAATGTATTTTTAGGAAGAATACCTTCAAATAAATTTTTGTTGCTTGGTCTAGAGAATAGTTTGCAATTTCTCTTCCCTTTGATTTTCTTGAACTCCACATAACGCATCTAGTACTCAGGGTAGTTGGCACACACAATTAGATATCTTTCATAAAGTTTTACAGCCTATGAGAGTTATAGAAATGAAAGATTTTTTAGCCATCAGTTTTCAGTAATAAATAAATAATTAAAATGAGAAAACTGACAATATTTATTGAGAATAATGTGAAAAAATAGATATGACTTCATTAAAAATAAAAATCATATTTTGGTGACATCCCGCAATTTTTAACTTACAAAAAAAAGAAAATCTAAAAGTAATTGAAGATTTTGCTTTGAAAATTTTATGAGGTGGCCATGCTGAAAAAATAAAGGATACGATGTATACATTGTCTTGGAAGTTCATTGCCAAAAACTTTGTTATACTTTCAAAATATAGAATTCAAAACCAATAATCAAATAAGACCCTTGGTAGTGAAATAATGTATAAATTACTTTAAAAACAAAAAACCAAAATCTGAAGAGTTAGTTCATGTGTATTTTCTACTCCTTCATACTCATCAAATGCTCTAAAAACTTAATTCTATTGACTATTGAAGCTTATGCCATATAATTTGAACAAAAATAAAAAATCTCTAAAAAGTGACACAACAACATGAGCTGTATAACATATTATTTCATATTTATTAGTAGGCATAATCAATCAAAACATAGCACTTCCAATACATAATCAGTTGCATGATTAAATTTGTAACCAAGTAATAAGAAGGCATGATAGATGGTATATGAAATAAAATATCATTCAATAACTAACTATTGGTTTCATCTAAATTAAACAACACACTGAATCAAGTAATAAGAAGCACAAAAACTTCAAAAAATGGCTACTTAGAAATTAAAACAAACCTATATAAAATTAGTTTTATTATTTTTAATGGATATGCTCTGCACTCGGCCATTTTTTAATATAAATCAATGATGAAATTTTAAATTAAGAATAAAGAATGTTACCATGCAAATAAAATAAAATAAAATAAACTAATCATTTCCTATGAGAAGTATCAATTTGCTATTTTATAGAAAAACAAAAACAAAAAACAAATCAAATATTTACCACCAAAAAATAAAGTGCCTAAAAGTAATTACCAAATTTGTGTTATCATAAAGTAGAAGTGTGGGATAGTCGTTCACTTGTCATTAAGTAAAGGAGAAGTGTTTGGTCATATAAATATTTTCTTAATAAATTAACATGATTCTAATTCTCGAAATTGATGCAGGATTTTATTTTTTAAGACATAAAAAAAAACAGAAACATGTAAACTAAGTTTTTGCATTATACCTACAATTTTGGATGTTCATTTGCTGAAGCATCTATCCTTGTATATATCAAATTAGTTGCTATTTAGTAGTGGTTTACCAACTTTTCTACTTGTTTTACTAATTGCATCTCAATTGATTTTGATAAACTCATGACTCATGAATGCATCCATCAAAAGCATAGCCAATATAAAAGTCTCTTTTTAGAAGAACAAAAATTCTAGAATAATTTACATATGATCAAAGAATTCACATTTTATAAGATCAGAAAAAGGACAATATATTACATTGAGTGCACAACTAATGTTCTTATATAGTCAGAGGCTATAAATTATAAGATTGACAGTAAAAAAATTCTTTTAGAACTCACATTATCTGATATTGGCAGAGACCGAATAAAGATAATAGAGAACCTTGTCTAAAGTTATTGTAAAAATTGTGAGAAAGCCATTTCAACATTATATTCTTGATTGTTGATCAATAGAAGGGTAATGTACATGAACAGAAGATAATACCTCAATATTGCTTCATGTTGGTTCTGACTCCAACAAATATTTTGAGTTCATTCCAGTATCAAATACAGTTTACCTATAAATAAACACAAAAAATAAAATAAAATACATCAGTTAGTAGAATTATCAAAACATATAGTGCAAATCTCAAAAAATAGTTAACTCAAAACTAATCAGAATATTTTTTTATTCTTCAAGACCAAAAAAAGGGGTCAAAGATCTCTATCTTTAGTAGTTGCTTGTCTTCTGAGTTTTGCTGCATGTATAAAATTGTTTGTTTGAAATATTTATGGCTATACACTAAGCAAGCACATAAGAATAGAAACTAAGTATAAATAAAGTTTCAACTTGCAAATATAATAAACAAAGTATATTAAAGCAGATGCTAACTAGTTGTTCAATAACTAAATCTCTATCAAACTTTGGGAATTGAATTTGTGAACCACATTTGTTCTTCGGTAGTATAGGACACTCAATGAGATCTGAATCAAAAGTATTATTCACACACATGTAAATACCGAGTTCTTACTGCAGTCAATCCCTGGAGCAAAACTTGTTCCCTGCCTCTTTTTATAGCATCTAAAATGCTCTTTATGCTGTAAACTCTATCATCTTATTCTATTACTAAAACACATTTTCATCTAATCATTACAATATGTTTTCACTAATTTAATTAAGGTAAAATGATAAATTACATTTAAAAATTTTTAACTTGACAATATTATGCATTACATATACGAATAAAAAAATAAAATAAAATATCCAATCACTAAAAACAAAGCAACAACCATACAGAAATTATACTAAAGAAGTTGAGAGAGAGGGGCCAAGTATTACTATACAGTAATTATTCTAAAGAGTGATAATAGAAAAAGAATATTATTTACACATATACCAAAATTTTTGGATTTCATTTTTTAAAGTAATCAATCTCAAATGAGTAATCTCTACTAATCTTTTATACATTGCATCTACCCACAAAGATGTATAATAATTTCAAAAACCTTCAATTACCAAAAAGCAAATGAAGCAAACTATCATCTTTTTACAAATTTTAGTACTACTTGCTCCTATATTTTCTACCATGATATACCAACATTTTCAAGTTTAAGTACATATTTAAACCTGGTAAACATAAAATAAAAAAGAACTTAGACACAATTAAACTAATAGATTTTAAACATTCACGAGTAACAATAATGTTTGAAAAAATTATTTATAATTATAAGGGTCAAGATTGGTGATCCACTACAGAAGTCATAAAACAGTTTTTATGAAATTTGGAATGATATAATTATAAAATTGATGGAGTTGTTATCACAAATTCCAACTGAAAAGTGCTAGATATGCATTTTAATGGCATATATATCGAATTATAATGATTCATTCTAAAAAAAGTAGAAATATTAAGCAAAATTAGGTACCTCTTGTCTAGTAGATTCAATTAGTTCAAAGGTTCTTAAATCTCAAAATTTTTCCGATGTCTGCTAACCATGCAATATTATTTGTGATATTAAAAAGCCTAAGAACAAAAATATAGTAACTCAGGCATCAGTTGAAAATCAATAACAACTAATGCCAGAATCTATTTCACAATTGAAAATAAAGTTCAAAGCTCCATCACCTCTTCATCATCGTCATCATCATCGTCATTCTACTCGAATCTTGACTTATTAGAATCTCCACTCTTATTATAATACATCAAAAGAGTTCAACCATAGGAATAGTATGAATCACAATATAAGAGAGAATCACAACATTGAGTTAAAGCAATTACCAATTCTTTGTCGTAGGTCCTGATATCCTCCTCATATGCTAGTTTATTCTTCTCAGCCTTGGATTGGTATTGTTACTGATAAAAGATAATAATAACGAATAAGAGAGTAAATCATAAAACAACAACAAAAGTGAAAATACTCGTTATATAGAGAAAAGGATAATAAAAGAAAAGTAAAAATGAGTTTGCTTTGCTCACAGCATTAGACATGGACTTCCACTTGATACCACCAGCCTTTCTTACCTAATCGGATTTCAAGGAGACATTAGCTGATAAAAACATTAAACAACATTGAAGTTTTGAATTCTCAAATCAATAATAACAAAAAATAAATATGTCTCACTACTTTGTTCTTTTTGCCGCTGATGTGCTCTATGCTTTCCTAGTCTTGCTGCATGTACTTTAAATCATCGCCACTCAACTTTTTCCACCGATCTGCTCTATTCCATCATTTCCTCCTTTGAATTCACTACCACCACGAACTCCGCCGCGACCACCACCTCCATATTCTCTTCCACCACCACAGCGGTTGCCATCTCATCCACCGCCATAACTCCTACCACGATGCTCATTGCAATGCCAATGCCACCACAACGACGGATTGAAATAGTGGATGAAGGAGAATTAATTGAAGGAAGAAGTTGTTTGGTGGAAAATAAGAAGCAAAGTTTACTTGAAAAAAAATAAATGATTGAATGAGAGACTATGCATACATGAACTAACTGTGCAGAGAATACCATAAAAAATTTAACTCTCAAGCTCTCTCCATCAAGACATGTTGGATTTTCACTACCTGACAACCCTCTATTAATAGTTTAGTATTAGATTACTGCTGTTATCAATATTTTGAACTGACACATGAGCCATCAAGTACACAATCAATCAAAATAAGTCATTCTGTAATGAATATTCAAACTATATATATGTGACTCAGTCTATCAAAACCCAACCTGAGATTTACTTCATCATAAAGTGCACACAATACCGAGTTATCCATAACCGACCTATTCTATACCAAACTGAACTCAAAATTTGGATGCTAAAATCCCAAAAACGACTTACAAATCTAATTATATCAACTAAAATCATCACACTCACCAAAATGATACCTTAACCCACTATTCGAACTCAAAGTTCCTAACCGAATTGTAATTCGGCTGTCATGTAAATCACGAGTCATACTAACCAATTTATACCATCAACTATTTCAGTTATTACTTCTTTATATTATCAAAAATCTAATTTCAGATACTATCAACAACAAAAATCCTCAATCATCCAAGCAACAATCTAGACACCCCTACCAACAAAAAAATCTCACATGAGAATTGTCCTAATATAACAATTATTCATCCAAGTTTAGCCAAAACATAATCCCAAAGCGAGATATAATAATAGTTTTTCTAAGGTTTAATTACTCTATTGGTCTTTATAGTTTCACCAAATTTTTAATTTGGTCCCTATACTTTTTTTCCTTTCAATTAAGTCCCTACACTGCTTTTAATTTTGTAATTACATCCTTTTCATGTTAAAAATATTAAAATGAACATAATATTTTTACCAAAATACATGCAGTCAAAGATTTAATTAAGTTTTTAATTATAAATACCTTCAATTTGCAAAGAAATATTCAGTTAACTCTAATATTTTTTACACTAGGAAGGACTTAATTACAAAATTAAAGCAGTGTAGGAACCCAATTGAAAGGAAAAAAAGTATAGGGACCTAATTAAAAATTTGGTGAAACTATAAGGACCAACAGAGTAATTAAACCTTTTTCTAAAACAACTTTAACAAACACAACATTGTCTTTCCAAAATAACATAAACAAACATAAGTTCTTCAAATTCATGGTGTTGCCATGTTGTCATCTCCACCTTCCTGAGTTTGATCGTCATCAATTAACTCATTGTTTATCACCACTTTACAAGGATTCATAGCTAAAAAATCCGCCTCTAGGGCAATGAATTTTGTTTGCTCAACTACTTTATCCAAGCCAACCATAAACATTTTTAACCTCTGTGGCACCTTGCTGACCTCCAAATTCTTTTTCTCCAAACTTAGTTCCACAATTCTTAGCTTGTCTCCAAATCTCTCCTGCCTTTGTCAAACTTCTTTTCTTTTTTCTCCAATGTACTCATCCTTTCTTTCAAGCCATTGATCTTCTTTTCTTTTAGGTCCATTTGATCCATAACCTCCTATAATTTCTTAACTTCTGAGAACCTTCGTGAACTAACTATTTTACACTCGCTTTATAAATTTTTTTCCTTTGAATGTTTCATTTCTTGAGTTTGACCGAATGACAAAAGCTGATCTCCTATCACTTGAACAAAAATCACAAAAAAAATTAACTCATATACAACAATATGCAACAACAAACAAATTATCTATGTATTATACCTGAAGATATTGATCTACGCCAATATCACCAACACTTTCCACCAATTTAACATCATTTGGACATTGCCCATAGTCATCAACCATTAACATAAAAGGAAAGCTTCCACTCCACTAAGGTCAGATCATTATCACCTCTGTACCCATGGGATACTTTTTGATTCTTAGTAAACTTCTCCACTTCTACCAAATTGACCTCTTTCTCAGTACCCTTCTCTGTTAAATCAACTATCTTCTCTTTTCTAGCTTCAACTTCAACTTTTTTCCTCTGAATACTAATATTCTTCATCCAACTTGGGGGCTGATTAACCTCACCATCTCCACCCTCAACCTTAATGTTGGAAGACGACCCCTATTTCTCGACATTCTACTTCCTAAAAAATGCCTCGACCCTGTCGTGGTGACATGGGGAGCTTATTTCCTACAAAATTTAACAACACAAACATAGTTACATGTAGTAAAAATATGTCATAATATGCACAGACTACATGACTTATTTGTTAAAAATCTATATACTCAGTCACAACCTCTTTATTGACATCCCACTTGAGTAATTCTACAACAAATAATAATATATTTGACAAAACTTGATTCACGATATACTCATCAATGTATTCCTCCTTCTCACCCATTTCATTCATACCTGAAATCTGCCTAGGTCACGAATTCTAGTATAAAGTAAATTTTTCCATACGAAACTCATCAACATAAAAGGGAAATTTATCCTCCAACTGATCTCACTTTTACGAACATTTCCTTAAAACCCTTAAAGGAGGATTTGTATAAGCTAAAAATAGCTCGGTTGAAAGTACTACTAAGATTAACCCAGAAAACTTTCTTCACCCCTTTAGCTTGAAATATAGCAAAGAAATCCTCTAGTGATAGTTTGATCTCTGAAAATTCCATCAAAATTTTAAACTTCCTCACGAATGTCCAACCATTATAATGTAATTGTGACGGAGCACATCAAAGCTATGCTAATACCCCACACTTAAAACTAGTAAAAGGAAACTTCACCTTCAATCCCACAAACACACATGCATACATATAGAAAAAGTGAAAAACTCAAACCATTTCCTTATATGAAATACTCTATAAGATTTACCACAAGGTAGAAACTCTAATTTCACATCTTTTCTTTTTCTAATCCAACTTGATGTATTCAATTGGTTAATGCTATCACTGTCCTCAAATAAAGACCGCCAACCTTTAACTTTATTTTCTACCCATGTATACGAATTATGTTTATCAAATACATATTCCTTTTCCTATTCAATTTTCTCTTCCACAACTTTACCTTTCACCTTCCTTTTAGCCATAGCATACACATTTACAACCACTCAAGAAGAAGACACAAAAAGAAAAACGAGAAAACAAAAACAAAATGATACTAACATTTTTGCTCATTCTCTAATACGTTCTCTCAACTCCAAATTTTACCTTATTAAATCCAACTACTAAACCTTTCACATACCATTCACTGTCTGCCATTAATTCTATGTACCGCTATCCCACGACACATTATCTTAGTGGCCTGGGAAAACAAAAAAGTATCTGGTAACATTTATTACCAGTGCATTCTCTCTCTTTCATTTCACTAATGTCACACCATTTTTTTATTTTTTATTTTATTCATTCTCATATCTTTTTTTGTTTAAATTAAATTTTAACTTTTTATTTACTTAACAAAACTTTTCAAAGAAATTATCTTTATATTTTTAATTAGGTCAGATTGAGCTTGTGGGCTTCTCCCATTATTATAGTTCTGATTTATAGATCGAAACTGAAGGCTCAACCTGTCTTATTGAGAAATACCATAGGTCAAGTTTGGGGTTGTGATCCGTTAGCTATAACCCAACCCAAATGCAACTATAAATCGAAACTTAAATAAAACTTAATACAACGAGCATATTCAGTAGCATGGAATATTAGTTATAACAGAATCACTTCAAACAAGTTTAAAAGTGGTTACTAGATACCCGGTCAACAAGAAAACTATTATATAGTGAAGCACCTTTTTAAATATGAATCCCTAAAAGATGAAAGATGCGTTATTCACTCTTAATAAAATAATATTCTTCTCACACTCCTTCTTACTTGATCGTCAGAGTGCCTTTGCAGGTGTACACCACTGTCGTTTCTTTGGAAGCTGATGTACACCTCATCCAAGCCAAGCAAAGACGAGCTCAATCTTTGACTGGACGAGCTATACATCACTCTAGGATTATCATGCAGGAACAATAATAAAAATATCAGAAAAAATGTTCCGATTAAAATAAACGTTTTTTTTACAGCCGTAAAATAGAAAGCTATGTTAAAGTAAAAAGAGAGCTACCATGGCTTAATACAACCTATATATTGAAGTTAATTCCATGG
The DNA here is from genome assembly GCF_014773155.1 of Arachis stenosperma. Lineage (NCBI taxonomy): Eukaryota > Viridiplantae > Streptophyta > Magnoliopsida > Fabales > Fabaceae > Arachis > Arachis stenosperma. The sequence continues at coordinate 144,984,102 of NC_080379.1, read as the reverse complement.
TGTTCTTTCATCTCACATACACAATCCTACATGCTTATCCGGTGCAATGTCTCTTTTTTTTCTGGGATGGGATTGAGATTAGGGAAGTAAGACCGAATATTGTATTTGTATTGAATATTGTGTTTGGTGGTTAGAGACTAAAATTAAAATTCCAATCCGAGAAATTTTAGTCATCAAGTACTTCCAGAAAAATGAGACATAAAAGATTAGAAATTTTTAGACGGAGATTGAAATTTTAATAGTATTTCTTTTTAAAAATACTTTCATTTAACTTTTTAAATTCTAAATCTGCTTTCCAGTCTCTCTTAAACTAAATATAATATTGAGACACAACTCAATACAATACAGAAACTTAATTTAGTCTCTATCTCTTCATCTCAATCTTCCAGTTTCTTACTCCCTGTCGCAACCTCTCTTCCAAATTCAACCTTAGAGTGAAGGCGGAGAATAATATGGATTCATTTCCATTGTCTTTGTGGATGTGATTTCTGAAGAAGATATTCAAGATCATAGAGGGATGCAAGGTTCAAGAAAATTTTTATAGAACAACATTAATGCAAGAAGTTAGTTTGTGTTTTGCATTTAGACAATTTCTCAAAAAATGAAGCTCAGAGATATTAAAGAAGAGAAAAAAAAGGCAAATGATGCTGGAGAAGAATGGATCGGTTGTAATCGATTCAAGAAATGCAAAATAATATTGCCAATAGGCTGTGGCTCTACATGAAACTGAAGAGTTAAAGTGATTTTTAGTTTTTTTTGTAACAGATTTAGTGTTTATGTCTTTGTTTTAATTTAAAAGTATTTCAGGTATTTTTTTTGGTAAGATAATAAGGCCTAAGCCCAAAAGGACAAAAAAAAATAGATGACTAAAATATTCAGGGGCAAAGTGCCGTTTTAATATCATCACTCAGTAGCTGAAGAAGATCTAAAGGTGAGGAATCTAAAAAGCAAAAGTCTTTCTTGTACTTGATGCTTGTTTGAGCTACCTAGTGGGCACATTTATTCGCGTCTCTTGCTACGTGACTGAAGGGGATCTCCCATGGTCTTCTAATAAACTTTAGGATCTTTTTGAGAACTCAACTATGGCAAGTGGTTATTTTGGTGTACTTTTTCAATATTTCATGAACCTCCATTGTGTCAACTTCGGCCACCACTATTTGTATTCCAAGCCAAACGCCATTTTTAGGCCATGTAGTACCCTTTGTATCTCCGCGTGGACTGCATTACACATACCCAGAGTTGCATGAAAGCATCTTATCCACTCTCCCTTGCTCGATGTCACCAACCCACCACAGCCCGCTTTTTCCATTCTTTCCTGTGTGGTGACTCGGTGTTAAGTTTAACCCACCCATGTTGTGGTGAATTCTAGGGTGAGTTTCTTTTAATTGACTTTTTTCTTTCATTAAAAAGGTTGCATTTCACAAATTCTTTCTTATACTCTACAGTTTTGTCTTTTATGAAAGGAACTTGGTTTCCAGGTCTAGAAAAGTTGAGATCATGAACTTCCTGATTCTGTCACTTCCAGAGCCAATAGCAGGTAATCATGAATAGATCCAACCATTTAAAATGCTGACTATTTCCCAGTTTATTACTTATGTTAAAAGCTAACCATGTCTCCATGCATAGTGAAGAATGGAGCTATCAAACTCGGATGTATGATTTTGGTCTATGTCTTAGATGTGCTTGGACAATCACGCAATACATGAAGAATTGTCTCTTTCACTTGTGAGCATTTGTGACAAAACTCAGAAGAGCCCAACATATTTGCTTTCTTCTATGTTGTCATCAGCCTACCATGGATTGTGAGCCATATGAAGGTACACACCACCTCTGGACTTTTTCACTTCTATATAATATTCTACATTTTGTTATTTATTGTCTATTGATTTGTGAGTTTCTTGTATGCTAAGGCAATAGAGAACTCTTTGTTCGATGTTAACTTCTAACTTATAGTATCCTTTTTCCTGCTCAACCTTGGTGGTTTTGTCCTATTTAATTCCTCTATAATATCTTGGTCGAGATATGGTTCCAGCACCCTAGTATTCCGCGCCCTTTGTCATTGACAAAATCCTTAGCCATCCTCCACTCCCACTCTCTTGGGAGTCAGTCATAACTTCCTGAATAAGGTATTTTCACTTTTTAGCGAACGATCTCTCTAGAAGTGTATACTTTTCTCATCACCTAAGATCCAATGATAATAATCTTTCATTCTCATCCACATCCTCTGTAATTTCTTCCAAATAGGTGAGTGTTTAGTGGTGTTGTTCATGGTCTCTAGCTTCTCGATCAGAGCTAGCTTGTCATGGGTAACTATTTGAGTCCACAATATTCTCTTTTCTGTAAATAATCGCCAGAAAATCTTCATCAGGAAGGCTTCATTCATCTCTTGCAGCCTACGGAATCCCAATCCACCTTATTGGTTAGGTTGGCACAACATACTCTACTTAATCAGGTGTACCCTCTTTTGCAATTGTTGTCTCCCTAAACAAAGTTTCTAATTACCTTCTCCACTTCATTGCAAATTCCTTCGGGTATTTTAGTATGTTGTATATCATAATAGGCTAGAGGATTCAACACAGCTTTTGCTAGTATAACTCTCCCTGTAAGCGATAAATATTGGGTTTTTTCAGCCTTCTAATTTTTCTTGCACCTGTTGCAGCACATGCTCAAATTTCTCCTTGCCTCTTTTTTCTCATTGGTAATCGTAGATCCCAAATATTTGTCCAGACTCTGATTCTGCTGAAACTGGCATACTCTTTTTATGGCTTCTCTATCTTCCTCCCTTACATTATTGGAAAAAACTATGATTGTCTTTAAGGTATTTACTTTCAACAAGAGACTACACAAAATTCTTTCATAACTTCCATGACAAGCTGGATCTGCTCCATACTCACTTTTACAAACACTAATAAGTTGTCCAATAAAAAGAGGTGTGAGATGGTTGGTCCCTTTCTTCCCACCTAGATAGTTTATCCATCACAATTACAAAGAGGTATGGTGATGCCGAGTCTCTTTGCCTTAACCCCCATGATGGGGTGAAACTTTCCGTTTTTCCTCCATTCTAAAGTAACTTATAACACAATTAATAATAACTTCTCTTAGCTTATTAGTTACTCAAAATTTCACCACGCATTCATTAAGGAAGAATCATTTTACTTTATCATAAACTTTTTAAAAATCAAATTTGATTACCATGAATCCTTTTTCTCCCTTTCATCTTCCTCATAATGTGCATTATCCTTTTTGCAGTTAATATATTATCATGTATTTTTCTCCTTAGTACGAAACTTGACTACTACAGAGCAATTCTATCTTTAAGGCTTGACTTAATTCTATCCACCACTACCTTAGACAACCCTTTATAGCTCACATTGCAAAGGGATATAGGCATGAATTGGGTGATAAACTTAGGGGTAGGCTGTTTGGGAATAAGGGTGTTATTCATCTTCTTAATATAGCTTGGTTCTTTCTAACATATATCAATCATAGAGGACACATTGGGACATACACAACTTCAACGGTCTTTATAAAAACTCGTTGGGAACCCATCCTCCCCAGGGCTTTAAGCGATCCTATACGAAAACATTCTTGATCTCTTCTCAGCTCGGGGGTAAATCCATACTACTTCTAATCTCTTTGGCCATGGGAGGATAAGGATGAGAGATATTCAAGGAATGTAGGCATACCTCCTCTTCCTTATACAACCTTTTGAAGAAGTTTATGGCATGAAGAGCTATAACCTCCTCTTTTTCCATCCACTCGCCATTGTCATCTTGAAATTTCAAAATTTTGTTCTTCCTCCTTTTTATGATGGTTTTAGTGTGGTAATACCTTGTGTTTTGGTAGCCTTCTACCACCTATCTTTCTCTTAAGTTTTGCATCCATATAACCTTTTCTCTTTCTAGTATGTTCTCCAATTCCTCTTGAAGTTATTTATCCAATCTTTTTGGAAGGGGGTTATGTCCATAAGCCTTCACTTTTTAAATGATCCCTATCCAATTGATAAGCTTACGCTTCTACCTATCAACGTGTTCAAAGAAATCTCTATTCCACTCCTTCAGTCCCTTGGTTAGATTTCTCAGATCTATATTCAAAGGTTCGTCTTTCTTCCAGTTACTCTCTATACACTCTTTAAACTCTGGGTAGAGGTTCCACATTACTTCAAAATAGAAAGATATGTCTCTTCTCTATATAAAATGAGGTTCAAAGGTGATCAGTAAAGGGTGATAGTTTGAATCAGTTCTCATAAGGACATCAACTCTAGCCTCTTCATATCTAGTCATCCACATCATATTAGCCAATGTTCTATCTAGATGTTTAAACACTCTATCCAGCCCCTGCCACTAGGGGTATCTCCAGGTAAATTTACTTCCTACATACCCAAGGTCTGCTAGTCTACATGCATAGATCCACTATTTGAACTTTATACAAGCTCTAGAATCTATCATCCCTCATATTTTCTTTTTAGACATACAAGAAATATTGTTAAAATCTCCTACCACAAGCCATTCTTTGTTCACAGTCGTCACGACCTCAATCATCTCATTCCTAAAACTTCTTCGAAGTCTCTCCTAAGGCTTGCATACATTGCAGTTAGTAACCAGTTACCCTGATTATTGCTCTAAACCTCTAACTGGACAAACTGGGTTTTCAATTGAATGATTCTCATAGTTAAATTAGGATCCTTCTAAAGAATTCATGTGCTCCACTAAAACCAATGACATTCCCTATGTGAAAAAAATCAAAACCAAATCTCCTAATGACATTCAATGCATGTTCACCATTACACCTAGTTTCTTAAAGAATAACAAAATCAGGCTTATAAACTTTGCAAAATTCCTTCAAAGAGCGAGTGAAAGCTTGACTCATTGGTCCCCTACAATTCCAAGAAAATACTATCATAAGGTTAGCATTAGACAAAATAGACCCAAAATTACCACTCCATTACCATCTTATCCCCCTCTAAGGATGTTTTCTCCATTCCTTTCGTAGTTATAGGGTTTTTGTCCAAACCTACCCCATAATCTTCCTTACCTCTTCCTTCGGCCATCGCCTTTTCTATCTCCACTGTCTTTCTTCGCACTTCTTCCTCAAATATTAATGCTGCTTCTAGCATGATCTCTGAGTCTATAGAATGTGGATCCGATGGTTCTGGATCCATCGCAACGGCTAGGGCTGCACATGGATTGGATAATATCCGCGGTATTTATCCACATTTGATCCGCATTTTACGGATATTATCCGATCCGCAGAGTCATTGGATCGGGTCAGATCTAATCCGCACACTGATAGGATTCGATAGCGGATATTGCATTGATATCCGGAGATTCACGGATCCATATAAATAGCATAGTTTCATATTTCAAAAAACCTAACCCAGAAGCCCTTACCCCCCTTAAATGGCACTGCTCTCTCCTCTCTCACATCCCATACTCGTCTCTCTACTTCTTTCAGAGCTCACTACCGACCTCATCAATCACTGTCGTTCACTTCAGTCACCGGCGTCTCCTCTATCGTCGCGTCCCCTCCATCCTATCCTCAGACCACGTCTACTTCCTCGTCTCCTTCATCATGTCGTCATCTTTGTTCTTGTCATTCCTCTTTTCTTCCTTGCCGCCTTGCCTCTTTTTTCGGTCGTTACTCGCTTCTCCTCATCTGTTTGTTAGTGCTGTTAATCACTTAATCATCACTGTTGTTATGCTTCTGTCTCTGTTTGGTCGCTATTCTACTTCTGATCACTGTTCCAGTGCGGATCTGCTTCACTTTTTGCAATTCTACTTCTACTTTGCTTCTGTAGTTCTAGATCTGCTTCTGGTTATTTTTTGTGATTTAAATTCTATTATGGTCTGATTCTGGTTTAATTAGAAACTGTTAACCTTATGGTTCATGTTGTAGTGAAATTATTTTGATTTTTGTTTTGAATTTTTAATTTTTAAGAAAATTTTTTGAGTGGGTATATCCGATATCCGATCCTATCCTATCCACAAATGTGTGGAGCAGATTGGATCGAATCCAAGCCTAAAAAATTTGGATATTGTATCTAGTCTGATCTTATGGGATTAGTGTGGATCGGATCGAGATTTTGCTCATATTCGATCTGATCTGTGTGCAACCCTAGCAACGGCTTGGTCTTCCTCCATAAGGACAGTTTTAGGCACTACTATATCTTTTTTCGTGCTTTGTGGAAAGTTTGGTTGAGGAACATGGCTCATACCTGGGGTGTGGTGGAAGCTATTTATGATATTATTGTTTGTTAAAGGTTTTGAATTTCTAGATTTTGGACTTTGTGGATCATTTTGTTGGGATGGTGTAAGGGTCACGTGTTGTGTTGTGTTCTGGATTGGTCATTATTAGGTTCATTATGGGTCTTAAGAGTATTCTGGATAGGAGCTGATGGATTTGCCAAACTTATTGGGCTTATTGGTCTCACTTGTGGGTTTTTCGATGATTAGGCTGTGATATTGTTATGGCCTGGAAAGTTGCTAGGTGGGGTCGCATTAGTAGGCTTAGTAGGATTTTCTTGGGGTTTTCTTTCTTGATCCTTTTGATTTGCCTTTGGCGGGCAACCTCTGCATCCTTATGATTGGATTCATTAGCATTTACGTCCTTCACAGATAAAACTGTAAACCTCGTATCATCCACGTTCTCTGTATTCTTTTTCCAACTCTTTCCATTCATGCCGTTCACCCCATTACTCCCTGCCGCATCACCTCCTTTTGTTCTCTTGCCACATGACCGTCATTGTATCACCATTCACAATCTAAAGTGATCTTGTGAATTTTCTTTTCCTGATTTACACTCCTTATTTCCATTAATGGCCTCTTTGTCCTTTTGCGCACTTCGTCTTTACTGTTCATCTTCTCCTCCTCTCCCTTGACTGTCCGAGCCCCCTACCGCTGCTTCACCCCCTTTCTCCTTTTCCACCATTGTCTTTGTTAGGAACTTATCCTTCTCATGGCCAACTTGCCACTCTCAAAACAGATGTCATATAACCCTTCATACTCCACTAGGTATTTTACTCCATTGATAGAGTATTTAGAAATAAGAAGTTCTATAAGATCTAGCTCTACACAACCGTGCAAACTTTTCTCTGCATTTATCAACTGTATTAGAGTCTACCTTGAGCGTTCTTCCTACAACATTCCAATCCTTTCCAGCATCTCCTTCTCATAGTACTCAATTGCTAATATGGGGAAGCTTACCCAAGCCGCCACCATATCTATAGTTGCCTCCATGGGATTGAATTTTGGCTTTCAGAACCGGATTGAGAGATAATGGTAAAAAATCTTTCATGGCCCCTCTGCCAGAACGTAATCAAGGTTTTTTTAGGAATAGAACTTGACCATGAAATGCTTTCTTGTTTCCCCCACGTGCTCTCTAGCCTTCTAGTTAGAATTGGTAGAAAAATATTCCTTCCCACCAGCTTAACGATTAAAGCGTGTCTCACCATGGATGTCTAAGGTTCTTCATGGCAGCCTCATTTATCTCTTGTTGTTGCTCTTCCATCCTCCTCCATCTTTTCACTAAAAGTTCTTCTGGTTACTCTTTCATTCACAGCTCCTCCTTCTTCTTCCACCATCTAATCTTCCTTTCCAGCTTTGAGGGATATTATTAGAATATATTAGGATCAATTAATATTTATTAGAATTATTTAATATATCTAAATATTTATTATAAGATATTACATATTTATTATTTTGATTCTCTTAACACATATAAATACCTCTCTATATTGTACCATTCTAACAACTTGAATACACTCAAAACTTTTTTCTATTGTTCTTTCTTACCTTTCTAACAGTTACATTTTCTGAGAAGCCTTGCCCCTCCCCTGCTTTCCTTACCTTCTTAGCTATCTTCATGGGTCCTCTCCAAGCTCACCTTGTGGTTCATGAGAACGGGAGTGTCCTCCACAGACATAGCCACCCCTTGTAACGGTTGATTCGAACTCCCGATACTTGTTTAAGCGGATTAGTGAGTTAACCATTAGACCAATCTAACTTGGTTACCTGGATTTTCTTTTTTTTTTTTTTGGTATAAACCTGGATTTTCTTTTTTAATCATGGAAAGTGCTTCAGTGTTTTTTTGTCTTTTTTGTTCATACATACACACTCACACACTAACCTAGCTACTACTTGTTTCATATTTTTACAAAACATTTTGTTGGAAGCCCAATAAGAAGTTTGGGCTTGTCCCACAATGTTGATCGGCTTCGCTAGAATGGGATGAGGTTCGATGAGGCAGCTGCAGCAGCACCAGATAACGATGAAACGGCATTGAAGGAGCACAACGACGTAAGTTACCAAAACCGTTTTGAAGAAACTATAATCGGGAAGTCAATGCCATAACCGTACTATCTGTAATGGCGACGACGACGACGCTGTTCACCCTCCATCTCTGTCGTTTTGGCCAAAGCTTCTCCAAAAAACTATTCTCTACGTCCCCTTCTTCTGACACTCTTCTGAACCCTCACCACGTCACGTTCCACCACAAATTACGCCGCCCGAACTCCTCCTCCGCCCCCGCTTTCTTCCGGCGCTTCTCAACTGTCGCAGCTGCTTCCACTTCCGGAGGTACATACCACTGTTTCTTCTTCTTTTCCCCCAAATTTCGTGCTTCTTTGGTGTCAGTGTTTTTGAAAATTCGGTGTGTTTGGTTGTTTGAGGAATTTGCAGAGGTGAATTACGATGGAATTGGAACAGCTGATGAAAAATATGATGTGATTGTGGTTGGAGGAGGGCACGCAGGTTGTGAAGCCGCACTTGCCTCTGCGCGTTTGGGTGCAAGAACTCTTCTTCTTACTCTCAACATTGACCGTATTGCCTGGCAGGTTTACTTTCCACTATTAGTATTGTCTTAGCTTCAATCATTAATTAATCTGTAATCAATGTTATAGTTGTTAACATATTCATGTTGCAATGTACTTAATTCAACTGGTACAACTTCGCCTTTTGACTTGCTGTACCTTATGCGTATTGTGTGTATTTGGTTAAGCGCATGGTGTATGATGTGTGCTTCTGTCTCTATGCCAAGATTTGACGAGTTGCTAACTGAGCTGAGTTTGGTGCAGCCTTGCAATCCAGCTGTTGGTGGACCTGCGAAGTCTCAATTGGTTCACGAAGTGGATGCGCTAGGTGGTGAAATAGGGAAGATTGCTGACAGGTAAAGTGTGAGACTTGTGAAAGTTCATTTCTAGTTCTTTACCATACTTTAATTCCCTCGATTTTGTGAATGTAGATTGTCATGATCATTAGATGGTAACTGGCTTTACTTGCCTCATTTCCTTTCTGGGATTCCTTTAGACATTAGCTGCCATTTTTCTTTTGGTTATTTCAGTGAGGGTTGGTCCATTAAGTATTATTATTTATACTGGACAAAGATTAGGTAAAGATTTCCCAACTGTATTGCTATAATATTTACTTATTTAGCATATGATATGATAAGAACCCAATTTTCCAAATCCAAAATCCTGATCTTTTAATAAGATTGTTAAAGTTCTGCATTCCACCATTGTAGGTCATAATGAAAGGATGATAGGACATAATAAAGATAATGAATGGCAATTATAAGTTGCCGAGTCTGCTGGGAAGTTGCAAAATTCTCTTACCTATCTGATTTTGAAGTTATATGAGCTTAGAGGTAAGAGTGTTGACATCTTCATTGCTTTAAATAGGGTGGAGTAGTTTGGGTCCATAAGGAGAGCATTACTCAGTTTGAATCTTGTATTATCTTTGTGCTTTACTTGTAGATCCTTGTGTCATTCTAATAATCTGCTGAAAATTCACAAGATTTTACTTCTTTCTTCAGTGATCACTATTTATAAGATTAGAAGTTAGTAGATATAGTTTGTTTCTTTCACTTCTAGTTGATGCTTCCTTTTTCTGTTTTTTATATATTAGTATATAAGATATTTACTTTTGCTTTATGAGTAACTCTGCTATCTTTTATCTCTCAGTGATGGTTTTATAGTAAATTTCATTTGCATATATTCTAGTTTGAAGAGTTGGCGTTTTCTTCGCTCATACACATATTTGCTTGTGTTCAGATGTTACTTGCAGAAGCGGGTGCTTAATGTATCCAGAGGACCTGCAGTTCGTGCATTACGTGCTCAAACTGATAAAAGGGAATATGCCATGCAAATGAAAAGTGTAGTGGAAAGGTAAGTTCACATCCATATATTTTATTTTCTGTGTAGTGTGTCATTTCCTGTATCCATTTTTCTACACAGCTTTTGCCTGTGTTTAATGACAGTCAATCAGTGGTAGAGCATGAACCAAAGTTTCAAAGGGTTAAAAATTTTAAGTAAAGTTCTAACGTTGGATTTTCCTTTTTCAAAAAATATAATTATCTTAGTTATAATGCTTTAAAAATAAATCTATGCATAGCCAGTTACATATCATTTGAAAATTATAATTATTAGTAGCAACATTTCTCTAGCTCTATCAATCGTCCGTTTTTATAATTTTTATAATCAAGTATGAAGATAACAACAATAATAAGGACAAGACATGTAAGGGTTCTACATGGTGATGCTTTCCAACTCCAGTAGCCAGTTGTGTTTTCTTTTACATGCTCTATGCAAATGCTATTTTTAAGTTACTTCCTAGCTGATTTGTCTTTACTGTATCTTTTGCAGCACACCAAACCTTTCAATCAGAGAGGCTATGGTCACAGATATATTACTTGGGAAAAATGATAATGTGGAAGGTGTTTGTACATTTTTTGGGATGAAATTCTATGCTCCATCTGTTGTTCTCACAACAGGAACTTTTATGAGTGGCAAAATCTGGGTTGGTAGAACTTCCATGCCTGCAGGAAGAGCTGGCGAGTCTGCTTCTCATGGATTAACTGAGAACTTACAGCGTCTTGGTTTTGAAACTGATCGGCTGAAAACCGGAACCCCTGCCCGAGTGGACATTCGTACTGTAGATTTCTCAGGTTTAGAGCCTCAGCATGGAGACAAAGAGGTTTATCCATTTAATCCTATATTTATGTTCATTAGATTGAAGTTTTGGGTCAAATCAAGTGTTTCCTCTGCAATTAAAAAGAAAAAGAAAACCTCAGTTTATGTTCATAATTGGCAGGTCAGCTGGTTTAGTTTTGATCCTGATGTCCATATTGAAAGAGAACAGATGTGCTGCTACCTAACCCGTACTACAGGTAGAACTCACCAGATAATAAGAGATAACTTACATGAAACACCAACTTATGGAGGATGGGTTGAAGCTAAAGGACCAAGATATTGTCCTTCCATTGAAGATAAGGTATGTTTCAACAATACTAGTTGCTAAAAAACAGTTATTAACTTGTTTTCCTTAACCAGTATTATATTTACAGAGTTAGCGATGTTTAAATATGCGTTCCATATTATATTCTGATTTAATATATCGTTCACCTCTAGATTGTAAGGTTCCAAGATAAAGAGTCTCATCAAATATTTCTTGAACCAGAGGGTCGCAGTGTGCCTGAGCTCTATGTGCAGGTAAGATGGATATTTATTTTCTTATTTGTATTCTGAAAGATATTTGAGTAAAATAGTGTGTGGCAAAGATTAATGAATTAAATATTAAACTGATGTAGTTTTGGCAATGGAACAAAAATAAGTTGCAAAAGTAATTATAACAAATGTATTTACCTGGTTTACCACTGTAGGGGATAGTGATGCTTTTGTGTTGTAGTATTCTGGACTGGTGGAAGCATCCCTCTAATGTGTGGGCGTGATCTGAATTTTCTGGTATCCTTGTTTATAATAAATACGACTATTACATGTTTTGAAGCCTTACCAACTGTATAAAACCAACATATGAAAAAGGATGAATATGGGATTCTATTGTCTTGTCTAATAAAACAAGGATGTGTTATGGATTTGAGTTGCAGATTGATGGAAGAACTTTTTCTTTTAACAAAGGATAATGTCTGAAGTTGGATGAGTTGGAAATTACAATTATGTGATTTAGTATATGGTCTTTTGTTGCTTTTTTCTGGTTAGGGAAGTTTTTTGGTGAGGGAGATGATCTTGGTTTATATCCTTTTATTTTGCTGGCATTTCTATTTATAGCAGGGATATTTAGTGCACTGTTTGTCTTTGGAATCTTGGATAAGGCTTTGTTGCTAATGTTGGTTTGTGATTTTTAATTTGCTCTTTTTGAGCATAATGTCTACATGATCGTTATGTTTAAAGCTTTTAGCTTTTTTCATGAGTTGGGCTTTCTAAATTGTGAACTTATAGTAGTCAACTAAACCGTAAAACTTACTTACAATGTTGATATTCATGCAATTAACCTTTCTGTTCTCTTTTATAATAAATCTTTTAGGGGTTCTCAACAGGTTTGCCAGAGAGATTACAACTACCTTTGCTCAGAACTTTGCCTGGACTTGAGAACTGTTCAATGTTGAGGCCTGCATATGCTGTAGAGTATGATTATTTACCTGCTCATCAATGTGCTAGGTCTCTTATGACAAAGAAAATACAAGGATTATTCTTCTCTGGTCAGATAAATGGAACTACTGGCTATGAGGAAGCTGCAGCACAGGTATTCCCTTAAAGTTTACCTGTGCATATATATCTAATGTTTTGTCTTTGTGCTTATTGCAAATTAGGCAAGAGGATTTCGTTAGAATCTTCTTGGCTATTTAGGTTTTTTATGCTAACAATTTACCATCTTCTCACTTTAGGGCATAATTTCTGGCATCAATGCGGCTAGATATGCAGATGGTAAGCAACTCATTGTCCTTGAAAGAGAGAGCAGCTATATAGGAACATTAATTGATGACCTAGTTACCAAGGATCTGCGAGAACCTTATCGCATGTTAACAAGGTACATTAAACATTTCAGCTCATGTACACAAGCATGCTGTTTCATTCAGTCTCTCATTTTTCAACAATTACATTTTATCCCCTTTTATTTTTTTAACAATTACACCTTATTTATTTCATGTTAGCCGCTCAGAGCATCGGTTACTCTTGAGATCTGATAATGCTGATAGCCGTCTCACCCCCTTGGCTCATGAAATTGGGTTGATAGATGATAGACGGTGGAAACTGTACCAGGAGAAACAGGCTCGAATTTCTGAGGAAAAGAAGCGATTGAGAAGTGTCAGAATTTCAGGTTTGTTTCTGCACTCTGTTTCATGGAAATTCACTCTCTGGAAAGCCCTTTCTATATATGGGATTGGCCGAATCTCTTCCCTTGGCAAAAAAACCCGGTGATATTTTCATATAAATAATCAATTCTAATGTTAGTACAAATTTTAGCTCTTCTTTTATTATCAATTCTAATGGCAGTCCCTTACAATCATCATGTCATCAGGGGGAGACTTGGCTGCTGAAGTTTCTCGAGTCTCTGGTCAGCCAGTGAGGGACTCTTCAACATTGGAAAGTCTTCTTAAGAAACCACACATACATTATGGAATTCTTGATGAGCATGGCTTTGGTAACATAGAGTTATCTAGAATAGAGAAAGAATGTGTTGAGATCGATATTAAGTACGAAGGTTTCATCTTGCGTCAGCAAAGCCAGCTTCAACAGGTCTGTGTTTTATCCATATCAATAAGAAAAGTCAGGGCTTCTTTGCTTGTGGTCCTTCACTACGGGAATCATTTGATGCTTGTACATAATGTCAATCTCATGTTGTGTGGATTTACCTGCAGATGGTTACTCAACAACATAGACAACTTCCCGAAGACTTGGATTACCATATGATTACAACGTTATCTATTGAAGCACGTGAAAAGCTTTCCAAGGTTTGTGGCACATATATTTGGACAATATAGCAGTTTGGATAGAACAGAGCAGACTGAAATGCATCTTTGAATCCACAAGTGCAATCCACAAATTTTTCATAATTAAACCAGATATTCATGGGATTATCCGGAAACCGGAAACAAACAATCCATACAGTACTAGTTAATTTGCTATCAAAGATAGTCTGATATTCATCCTACATTGAGAGTTTGACATTATGTATAAGTTATCATTTTTCCCCCATGGTCTCAATAAGTTCTTTCAATGATTTCAGGTTAGGCCGCAAACCATTGGTCAGGCAAGCAGAGTTGGTGGAGTGAGCCCTGCTGACATTACTGCTCTACTAATTGTGCTTGAAGCTAATCGGAGGAAAGCTCAGGAACAAAGCAGGTACAAAATAATGAATGCTATGCGAGCAAAAGCCCTAGAGGAGGAGGTGCCTGAAGTTTCTTGCACCGAAACAGTCAGCTCTTGATCAGTTACCTACCATTCTATCGATTTTAAAATCCTAGATGAATACACAAGGAAAGGAGAAAAAGTAAAAAGAAATTTATTGTTATAAATAAATTTTTGTTGCCTATTTGACAATTTCTCTCCCCCAGTTGATGTAAAATTAAAAATTGTAAGTGCAGAAATAAAGTTATTTATCGTGGGCATAAATCTCTCTTGTTAATAAAATATGATCTTAAAGTAGCCATAAATTGTGGTAAGAAAATTTATAGTAAATTAATAATGCAGAAGAAATATTTGATCTTTATATATCTTAAAACCCCAACAAAAAGATAATATCTTCAAACAAATTAATGATAATTTTGTAATTACTGAGAAATAGTATATTTTTATAGATTAATCTTAGCATACAAGCATTTATCATTTACAAGTGTTACAAGTGCTGAACCTTATTAATACCCTAAACGCGCTCTAATTGTTACGTACAAGTCACGCGTTATATAACAGAATTTAGTTTCAATCAAAATCAATTAACGTGCGAATATTTCTCTTCCAATCTTCAAAAGATTTCGTTACCTTCTTCGAAACTCTTGCCAAGTTTTTTCGTTCTCCTTCTCGTGTTCTCCCCTGGTCTTTTGGATCTTTCTTTCTTCTGCGTTTATCACTTCTTTGTTCTTTGTCATTCACCTGAGTTTTGCGAACTGTAACACTAGCTTCGTTTTATTTCAAATTTCTGGTTTCTGAAATCAAATTTTGAAGTCCTTTTGAAGTTAATGGATGATTCAACCTCAGATTGTCAGCTCAATCACGTTGAAGTGGATTCAATCTCAGATTGTCAGCTCAATCATGGCGAAGTGAATTTTGAATTTGAATCGAACGAAGTTCCTGAGGTTTGATTTAGTTTCAGCTAATTATGATTGTCTAGCTGAATAATTCGTGAACATAGATTGTGAAATTAATGCGTGAACATAATCTGTGAATTGAATCTAATGTATTAGTCTTGATTAATTATCTGTAATTTATAGCAGACGCTCAGGTGTATATCAGAACTTTTTGGGTGTATTTTTAGGGAGGTTTGGGTGTATTCACAGTTTATGGTTTTTCTTATTATTTTTAATTAACTTGTTGTCGTTCGGGTGTATATCAGGAGTCCTTGGGTGTATGTTACTTTGATTGTTATTTTTTTATGAGGTGCAGAAATTCTATAGTATTTTCTTATTTTTAACATGTTGTATTTTGCAGCCCCTCTTTGTTGTTGATGAGCAGCTTGTTCCCAAGGTTGGAATGACTTTTAAAAACCTTGAAGATGCTGCAAAATTTTAACAAGGACTATGCCAAGGCTGTAGGTTTTTCTACAAGAGTTCGGAGCACAAATAAAAAGGGAAACGAAATTAAGAATCAATTGATTACATGTAGCAGAGAGGGAAAATGGAAATTTAAAATATCTCCGACCGAGAAGACAAATCCCACCGCTGGTGTTAATTGTCCTGCAAGAATTTATAAACACACATTAAAGGATGTTAGTGCTTGGATCATTTCGAAGGTCGTGCTGTATCATTCACACCCATGCTGTCCAACTCAAGCAGAGATGCTCAAACAGCACAGGGAACTAAGCATGTCCATTCGTCATACAATAGAGAATAACGAGGAGGCCGATATCAGACCAAGCAAAACATTTCAATCATTCGTTGCCGCAGCTGGGGGTCACCGCGAGTTAAATTTTATTGAAAAGGATGTGAGGAATTACATCACAAGAGAAGTGTGGAATGTTTCGGAACAAGAAGATGCAAAGGAATTCGGAAAATATTTATTGAGAATGAAAGAGAAGAATCATAATTTCTTTTTTGAGCTCGAACTCGAGAACGATCAATCGATTAAGCTTGCTTTTTGGGCCGATGCAAGGAGCAGAGTTGCCTTTGAGTATTTCGGAGATGTTATTTCATTTGACACTACCTCCAATACAAACAGGTAATATGCTGTTATTGTTTATGCTGCTACATTAATTTTGTTCTATGAATCTGCTGCAGAGGTGTATATTGGATGTTACTTGGGTGTATAAATTCATTATATGGGTGTACGTAATGATTTTCATTCTGCAATGTCGTAATTTGTTTCAAGTATAATCTGGTTTGTGGTTCTTTTGTTGGGGTGAATCACCATGGTCAGTCAATACTTCTCGGATGCGCTTTGATGAAAAACGAAGAAATTGAGTCGTTCAAATGGTTATTTCAATGTTGGCTTCGTTGCATGGGGGAAAATGCTCCAAAAGGGTTTCTCACCGATCAATGCGCATCAATGAAAAGGGCTATAGAGGCTTGTATGCCAACAACAATTCACCGTTGGTGTATTTGGCACATCACGAAGAAGATTCTAAGCAAATTAAATGGGTACAAGGGACATGCTGAAATTGAACAAGAATTGAGCCAAGTTGTTTGAAACTCTCATAGTAAAGACTCATTTGATAGGAATTGGAATGATTTTCTGTTGAATTTTGGTCTTGTGGACAACAAGTAGCTGTCAGGTAATGTTGTTTAAAATCTGCAGCAGAGGTGTAAATTGCATGTTTTGTCGGGTGTATTTATAGTCTGTTTTTGGGTATATTATGCAGATCTTTATGAAGACCGTCATATATGGGTTTCAATCTATCTGGATCACCACTTCTGGGCAGGGATGAAAAGCACACAAAGGAGCAAGAGCATGCATTCATTTTTTAACAATTTTATTACCCGAAACAGCTCGCTTATTCAATTTGTCAAACAATACGATAATTGTCTCGGAAGCAGGGAGCAAGCAGAGAGAGAATCAGATGCTGCAGATTGTCATACGGTCATACCGTGTGCAACCAAATCCTCCATTGAAGCTCAGTTTCAAGATGTGTACACTCATCAAAAGTTTAGGGAAGTCCAAGCACAATTTAGAGGAAAGGCAAATTGCATCACTAGATTAACGAATTCCGCTCTAGGCTATTCAGTATACAAAGTTGGAGAACAAGTTTCCAGCTCAATATTCAACAAGTTTTTTGTTACTTACGACTCAGTAGCAGCTGAGGTAAAATGTCAATGCTTATTATTTGGGTCAAGAGGAATATTGTTCCGTCACGCACTAAGTGTGTTAAGCTTTGAACGAGTAAGCCAAGTGTCATCGAGATATATATTGGACCGATGGAGCAAGAAGGTAAAGAGGCGACACACACACATCAAGAGCAGCCACGATGAGCCATTGTTGGAGCCAAGAAGCAAGAGGTTTGACAAATTGGTTTTTTGTTCGCAAAATATTTACAAATTTGCATCAGAATCGGAGGAATTGACTGCCATTCTGCACCGTGCATACGATAAGGTCATGGTTGAGATGGAAGAATTGAAAGCCAAAAAGAAGGGGACATGTTCGTTATCTCACGAAGACGCCAACTTGGAATCCGTTAACGAGCTTCAAAGCCCTCCAAGGATTCGAACAAGGGGACGTCCAAAAAATAGGTTAGGTTCAAAGTTGGACAAACAGATTGCAAATGCCTCAAAGAAGAAGAAAACAAAAGATCTAAACGAGGTAAAAGTGATGTTCTTTAAACTTGTGGTGATTAATTTTAATTTCCTTGTTAATATATTTTGCTAATATTTGAGTTTATTATATCCAGTTAAACCTCTTTCATGCTGCATCAGTGGTGCATCCAAATTCCAGCCAATATCAAGGACGTGTTATGAATTATCAGTTCAGGGAACCAGCAATAGTGGATAGTTTTTTGGGTGTATAGTTACAGAATATGGGTGTAAACCATAGTTTTTCTTGGGTGTATTTCTGAACTTTCTTGTGTTTGACATTTTACATACATATATATATATATAGATTATTGTTTATATATATATATATTTCAAAATCTGCTGTTTATGTTATAAATTATTGTTTGTTTTTTTTATTATGGTATAGGGTTTAGGGTTTAGAGTTTAGGGTTTAAGGGTTTAAGGGTTTATGGGTTTAAGGGTTTAGGGGCTTAGGGTTTAGGGTTTAGGATTTAGGATTTTAGGGGTTTAGGGATAAAGCATTAGGGGATAGAAGTCTGGTGTATATTTAACTTTCCTTGGGTGTAAGATGAGATCTTATGGGTGTAAAAATCAATAATTTGGGTGGTTTAGGGTTTAGGGTTTAGGATTTAGGGTTTAGGATTTAGGGTTTTAGGGTTTAGGATTTTATGGTTTTAGGGTTTAAGGTTTGTGGTTTAGGATTTTAGGGGTTTAGGAATAAAGCATCATGGGATAGAAGTCTGGTGTATATTTAACTTTTTTTGGGTGTAAAATGAGATCTTATGGGTGTAAAAATCAATGATTTGGGTATAGTAGGTTGGGTAGTTTAGGGTTTAGGTTTTAGGGTTTAGTGTTTAGGGTTTAGGGTTTATGTTTTAGGGTTTATGGTTTATGGTTTAGGATTTAGGGATTATGGTTTTAGGGTTTAGGGTTTATGGTTTTAGGGTTTATGGTTTAGGGTTTTAGGTTTTAGGGTTTAGGGTTTAAGGTTTTAGCATTTTAGGGTTTAGGGTTTAGAAGTTTAAGGTTTAGGGGTTTAGGGTTTAGAGTTTTAGGGTTTAGGGTTTAGGGTTTAGGTTTAGTGTTTAGGGTTTATGGTTTAGGGTTTAGGTTTTTTGGGTTTGGGGTTTAGGGTTTTAGGGATAAATCATTAGGGGGATAGATGTTTGGGTGTATAATCAACATTCTTTTGGTGTAAAATGCCAGGTTATGGGTGTATATTTGGTTTGATGTTTTCCTTCAGATTATAGTACCTGTAAATCAGACATTTTGAATACACCAGAAAGAGTTTAATTATGGAAAAAATTTACTTATAATTGGATCAAATTTATTTACAGCATGTGTTCAATTTCTTACAAGAGTATATAACAGTTACATTAATCAGTGTCAATATCATTAGAATTTATCTGACAAAATGGACTCAATAACAATGAGGATGGCCTGGACAGTCTTATTGCATCACTTCTCCTAATGGCTTCAGCTTTGTCTTGATTCATTTCATAGAATAGAATCCGGGAAGCATATTCTACTCTATAGTGGTCCACCTCGTCCTGAAGTTTAAAAGAATTTTTGTTTTAATCAACTATGTTAACTTAGTAAGGTAATATAGAGTTATTTAGTTTTTAAACACAATTACCTGGGTCCAGTTGTCTCACTCATACTTCCCCCTTTTAATGTTTTCGGGTTGAATTATCTCAAGCCACTTCATTACATATATAACACAGTCATAGTTGAAAAACAAGAAATAAATTAGCAAATTACATCTAGAAAATTTTAATTTTCAGATTAAAAGATTTATACCTTATCTTTTGGCCTGAGATGTTAATGTATAGTGAATGAATTGTTTTATCGTCTTTCTTCAAAGGTGCCCCACCACCATATACTCTCATTCTTGAAATTATATGTCCTTTAAAACACAAAACAAATTAGTAATATATGAATAAATTTAATAAAGGAATATAAATAGATGAGCACAAATCTACACCTTATATTGAACAAAAATACACCCAAATATTAAAATACAGAACACAGAATCAACTTACAGCCAATAAATTTATGTTCTTTCTTTCACCGGCTGGACAAGTCGTGTGAAATGGGTCCAGTACAAAAGATTTTTTTTTCTTGTATCAGCCACCCATAACCACCAATGTTGTGAATGGCAAATAGGCGCAAAAATCTGAAGTATGTCCAAATTGATCAGTGTTTAATTTATTTGGCACATAAGTAAAGAATGGTAATAAGAAGTTTAGAAATGAAAACTTACATAAGGATGCGATACTAATTTTTTAAGGTCCAAGAAGGGTATAAACATTGGGTAGTCCTCCACCCCTTCTAGATGATTTGCAATGGCCATATTCTGCAACAATTGTGAAATACCAAATGAATACACCCAAACGTATATAGAAAATACACCGAAATGAATTCAAAAAATACACCCAAATGAATGTAGAAAATACACCCAAACGAATGCAAAAAAAACCCCAAATGAATTCAGAAAATACACCCAAACGAATGTATAAAATACCCCGAAATGAATTCAGAAAATACACCCAAGATTTGTTGAAGTAGAACTTACCACAATATCAGGGGGGAGACAGATATTTCTTCCTGAAACCTTTTAATCTTTTGCTGGTTAAGGATGAGGCACATGGCAGAGACAATCTAGAAATAAAAGCCCAAATCAGTTTTACCTAAATCGAAATTGAAGTTACTTTTCATGATAAAATCATTAATGTTATTCTAATATTACCTCAGCTTCTATATGTGTTTTAGCTTTGAGAGATGTGAAGTGGAGTTTTGACAAAATATATTTATCTTGGGCAATGAGTGTGCACACGTTGTCAAACTCATTAATACTTCCATCTGCGTATGTTTTGACACGTGTGGCCTAGATGTAGCATTTCTCTTTCATATCAGCAGTCATTTCATTTGTCCTCGCAGGAGTTTCAAAATTTTCAAAACTTTGTTCACCACTTTGCTTATGAATAGGTGGAGTTTTACCTTCTGTTTTCACCCCACTGCCTGCAATTTTTTCCACCAGCTCCCGTAACTGCTTTATTAGTTTTGGCGTTTCAGGAGTTTTCGCCCTCTCCCCCTCTTACGTTGTTGTACCCTCTTGCGTTGCCGCCTCTTCTTGGCTTGAATCAGTCAAGCCGAGGATGAATGATGGCATCAAACCTTCTTTAGGAATGTACGATGCTGTTCGTGCCATCATCATAAGTGCAGCAACATCATCTTCTGGGGCTGAATTACTGCGTGATGAGATATAACATACTGTAAGAGTAAGAATAGATGAATGATATTGAAAACAAAATTTTAATCTGCTGAATTTACACTTTAAATGGAGCTGGTGGAAGCGGGGGTGTGCTTTCTTCAGTTGTTGTCGGTGGTTCTGGAGTGCTGCAGGGTTATAGAACAAATACAACCCTAGATTACAGAAAATACAAAAAATACACCCAAACGAATACAGACAACACACCCAAGTGAATACAGAAAATACAGAAAATACAGACAATACACCCAAATAAATACAAAAAATACACCCAAACGAAAACAAAAAATACACCCAAATGAAAACAGAATATACATCCAAACAAAAAATAAATACACCCCAAGATTATTCCTTACTTTTTTGTAGTTTCTTCATTAATTTCTAGCACAAGGGTTGGCTCAATTTCTGGCACAGTGGTTGTTTAGGACAGTGGTAAATAAATTTGAATCGGAACTCTAAACAAGAAGAAAAACAAAAGGTTAACAAAGCTCGCGAAAGTAAAATGGTTATAAGGTTGAAATTTTCTTGAGAAACTCACATTGAAAGCGCTTCGGTTTGTGACTGTGTCTCCACCCGCACAACCATCATGTTCTCTTCAGCTGGCTCGTTGGCTGACTCTTCAGCTAGACTCATCCTGAAATACACCCGAAGCATTCAAAAGAAAGACAGGCTTTGTTTTCTTTTTTTTTTTTTTTGAGAACTTACATAGTTCCAGTTTTGGCTTTTTTTTCTGCCTTTTTTTTCTTGAATAAAACATTAAAGAGCTTTTTTTCTAAAAAAATATGTACAGAATTAGAAGCAGAAGTTAATAAAAGATAAAAGCAACAGGTATTAGAAACAGATATTACATGCTCTCTGCCGGTTTGTTTACACTACTTTGATATGTGTGTCCTTGAGACAAAGGATCATCACTTCCTAAGTTTACATCCAATATTCTAAACATAGAGTAGATATTATTCAGTAAAAAGATCATACTGTTAAAGCAGGATCACAAGATTTTAACAAATAAAGGTTCTTACGTTTCAGACGAGATATAGTGACCTTCTGTCGATCGTAGGTCAGCTTCTTTCTCCCTGGCAAACCAGAAACAATTATTAGCAAAGGAAACACCTTAAAATTGGAAAAATACACCCCAATAAGACATGCCCCTGTGTAGTAAATTTTTTATTGTTTAAGATTTCTTCTAATTCTTGAGTTCCAATTTCAGATCTGACAGTACATGCATAAAAGAACATGTTAACAAATATAATTTTGATGATAAACGGTAATATAGGTTACAAAGTACTCTACCCATGATAGTATTCAGCTTGTTCAGGAGATGAATCCTCAACAACGACCTTTTTCTTTTTTGATTGTGTCCTGGGGGAAAAAACAAGTATGAATCAGAAACAAAAAATAAGATTGATCAGAAAATACTATCTAAAGAATTGCTTACTTTTGGGGTGTTCTCTTAGTCTTTTTCTTTGTTTTTTGCTTCTCTACCGGTGATGATTCTTCGCTTCTGAAAGTTAATAACAGATGCTCTGTTAATACATGAAATTTTGATAATAAACCAAAACGAAAGCAATAATAATTTCAGAACATTACTCATCATTCGATTCAGATTCTGAATAAGAATCCTCTTGAATTGTTGATAAACCACTATTTTATGGTTTAAATTGTGTTTAATTGTGTGATTTTATCATGATCCTTACCCACTTATTCATTAATTTAGCATGCATTTATATTTCCTTCCTGAAATTATTACATGGTTGAAAACTGCTTCCTAGAGACTTTTTAATTATGCATTTTAGTTCTCCTTTATCCCATTCGATGCCGTAATCTGTGTGTTAAGTGTTTCAGGCTTTATAGGGCATGGATGAGTTGGAGAGTGGAAAGGAAGCTAGCAAAAAATGGAAGAAACACAAGAAATTGAGGAGACAACCAGCGAGAAGTGACGCAGCCGCATGGCTCACGCGTTCGCGCGAAAGAGGAGAAATCGCAGTGACGCGGCCGCGTGGCTTATGCGACCGCGCGGAATGGAAAAGCACAAGTGACGCGGAGGCGTGGACGACGCGAACGCATGGCAAGGAAAAACGCGAATGACGCGTCCGCATGGATGACGCGATCGCGTGACGTGCGCGATCTGCATAATCTGCAGAATTCGCTGGTGGCAATTCCGGGCCCTATTTTGACCCAGTTTTCGGCCCAGAACAGTAGATTAGAGCTAGAGAACATGCAGAAACCGGGGATAACAATTCATTCTACACAGTTTTAGTTTTAGATCTAGTTTTTACTCCTCCTCTAGGTTTTTCTCTCTAGATATTGATAGTTCTTAGGATTTTATTTTTCTACCACTTTTTGCATTGAGATATTGAGAAGAGTTATTACCTCATCAAGACTTCATCATTCTAGTTCGTTTTCTTTACTTGGCTTTACTCTTTCATGTCCTTTGCTTTGTTAATTTTACCATTGGAATATTTTTAGGATTATTTAATACAAGGATTACTTTTATTTTTAATTGATTATTTTTTATTTTTATTTACAATGTCTTTCCTTAATTCCTTTTCATATGTTATGAATTTTACATTCACAATGAGCGAGTAGTTCCCTAACTTGATGGGGAGTTGATTGAAAGGAACCCTTGAGTTGGAAGGCTTGAAAGAAAGATTATAATTGGGTTATTGTTGGCTTGCCCTCTAGTCACTAACACCAACCCCTTTTAATTAAGTGGGTTGCAACTTGTGAACGGGCATAGCATCCCAACTTGTTTGACTTTCCCTTACCTAGTAAGAGATAACTAAACAGGATAACCTTCAATTATCAATTAATCTAGAGAGTAATCCAACAACAGCGGGGCTTCCAACTAACCAACTCCCAGTCAAGGCTTTTATTTACATTATTCAAATTCTCCAATTTTATTTCCTGTTTACTCAACTCAAACCTTTTTGAAAACATCTGATTAATAAAATAGCACGCTTTTCTGCAACTCGTTGGGAGACGACCTGGGATTCATACTCCCAGTATTTTAATTTTAAATTCCTGTGACACCTTTCTAAGTGGACTTCTGGTGAGTTAAGAACTATACTTGCAACGTATATATTTTAATAATTTTTAATTCACCAATTTCTGCCGCATCAATTGTCTTTCTTTTTTTGCACTCCATTCTGGAAGGCAAACAATCATTATTTAAAAATATACTAAAAGGGACAAAATACACCCAAATGAAGACACAAAATACACCCAAATGAATGCACAAAATACACCCAGCTGAATAAACAAAATATACCCAACTATGTTACTTACTTTTTGGCTTTTCAGGTGGGTTGTTTCCTTGTTTGATCCTCTGAGTCTTCTTCAGTCTCAGACTCAGAGGTAGAATGGTCTTCACTTTCAGTTGTTTCACTCTCAGATGATGATGATGAACTTGCCTTCCCTTTTTTGTTTTTTTGGTTTTTTCTTTTTTTTTCTTCTTTCTTTATTTGTTTTATTTTCTCCTTTGTTTCCGCCATCTTTATAATTCCCTAAAATATTAGAAATGTTAGTCAACAGCATTCAGGTAAATAAAATACACCCAAGATATTTTGTTCACTTACCATATGTTCCTCCATTTCTGCCCTCATTCTTTCAACCAACTGCTCTCTAGTCCAGTTGGCAATCCAGGGTTCTGGAGGTCTTTCTTCCCCCTTCTTGTCTTTATTTTTTGATAGATGGAAGTAAGCTATCATAAGGGAAAACATGCAGTCGTCAATTGTCTTTTTCTTTTTCAGATTGTAATCTGATATTCCCTTGATGATAAAATTCAGAACATGTGCCCCCCAGTTCCGCTCTGTTGTTGTGTCCATCTTAAAAATTAGTGTCAGGTGCACAGGGGAGATTTTGTTTATTGTGGTTGGTAACAGGAACGCCATTTGTATATAGAGGATGGAAATCCTCTTGAACATGAGGTGATCCTGTTCATTATCAACACCAATAGCCATCATCTCATCTGTCAAATTTTTGAAGGTCTTCCCCTAGAATCTTCTAAAAATTTGTTTGTTGTCTTCAGAAAGATTCTTATAATTGACTTTCTGAGGAAGTAGATCTCCTACAAAAAGGGAAACAACATTGTATGAAAATTACTTGAAATACACCCAAACATCATTTAAAATACATCTCAATATGGCTCATATACACCTATGTTTGTAACAAGTTACCTGACGCGTTGATGCCAAGCGCAGCCCCTATTGTTTTTGGTCTTACTTTAAACGAACCGTAGCCGGTTTCGAGTCTGTTTTCTCCTAATTTAAACGAGTTAGCCAACTCCTTTAATATTTGGTGATGCACCCTTAGCGGCGGGATGTGCATCAAGCCACCAAATCCTAAATCCCTAACAATTTCTTTCTTCTCCTCACTCATATTTCTGAATTTCTCACTCAACAGGTGGGTTGCACACTGATGAGCAGATATTTTATACGCTTTTTGGGGGTAATTTCATGTAGATTTTAGTATGTTTTAATTAGTTTTTAGTAGAATATTATTAGTTTTTAGGAAAAAATCATATTTCTGGACTTTACTATGAGTTTGTGTGTTTTTCTGTGATTTCAGGTATTTTCTGGCTGAAATTGAGGGAGCTGAGCAAAAATCTGAGTTAGGCTGAAAAAGGACTGCTGATGCTGTTGGATCCTAACCTCCCTGCACTCAGAATGGATTTTTTGGAGCTACAGAAATCCAATTGACGCGCTCTCAATTGGGTTGGAAAATAGACATCCAGGACTTTCCAGCAATATATAATAGTCCATACTTTGCGCGAAGATAGACGACGTAAACTGGCGTTCAACGCCAATTCCATGTTGCAGTCAGGCGTCCAGCGCCAGAAACAGGTTACAAGTTGGAGTTCAACGCTCAAAACATGTTACAACCTGGCGTTCAACTCCAGAAACAGCCCAAGCACGTGAGAGGCTTAAGTCTCAGCCCCAGTACCCACCAAGTGGGCCCCAGAAGTGGATTTTTTCACCAATTATCTTAGTTTACTCATTTTTTGTAAACCTAGGTTACTAGTTTAGTATTTAAACAACTTTTAGAGACTTATTTTGCATCTCATGACATTTTCAGATCTGAATTATATACTCTTTGACGGCATGAGTCTCTAAAGTCCATTGTTGGGGGTGAGGAGCTCTACAGCGTCTCGATGAATTAATGCAATTACTTCTGTTTTCCATTCAAACACGCTTGTTCTTATCTAAGATGTTCATTCGCGCTTAACTATGAAGAAGGTGATGATCCGTGACACTCATCACCTTCCTCAATCCATGAACGTGTGCTTGACAACCACCTCCATTCTACATCAGATTGAATGAGTATCTCTTAGATTCCTTAATCAGAATCTTCGTGGTATAAGCTGGAATTGATGGTGGCATTCATGAGAATCCGGAAAGTCTAAACCTTGTCTGTGGTATTCCGAGTAGGATTCTGGGATTGGATGACTGTGACGAGCTTCAAACTCGCGAGTGTTGGGCGTGATGACAAACGCAAAAGAATCAATGGATTCTATTCCGACATGATCGAGAACCAACAGCTGATTAGTCGTGCTGTGACAGAGCATTTGGACCATTTTCACTGAGAGGATGGGAAGTAGCCATTGACAACGGTGACACCCTACATATAGCTTGCCATGGAAGGAGCCTTGCGTGTGGGAAGAGGAATACAAGAGGAAAGCTTAAATGAGAAAGACAAAGCATCTCCAAAACTCCAACATATTCTCCATTATTAAAGTAACAATTATTTATTTTATGCTCTTTTTACTTAATACGAAACTAAAGAACCCTATTGGTATCCTGACTAAGAATAATAAAATAACCATAGCTTGCTTCAAGCCAACAATCTCCGTGGGATTCGACCCTTACTCACGTAAGGTATTACTTGGACGACCCAGTGCACTTGCTGGTTAGTTGTGCGAATTTGTGTTAAATAGTCCATTAATATTGGCATACACAATTTCGTGTACCACACACTTTAGGTCCTTGGTTTGCTGTAAACAAAGCAAAATTAGAGTTAGATATATTTCTATTATGAAAAACTGATTTGATCGAAGACATATATTTGTTCTTACATTTTTTTCAGCTTGGTTTTTGCCTTCCATTTTTACTGCAATAAAAAATACACCTATAGATATCAGTCAGATACACCCATAGATCAACCACATACACGCAAACTGATTTCATAAGTATTTAATGAGATCAGTTCATAATGATGTTCAATTGACTCAAACATCGATAAATATACAAGCTCAAGTAATATTACAATGTCAAGCAATATACACCCAAGGACAAGCAGTATTAGAACATTTGCAACAGTTGACTATATTAAATTATATGAGTTCAGAAATATACACCCAACAAATTATGTCATATACACCCAACACATTACGCCATATACACCCAACAAATTACTCAATATACACACAAAAATCAGTTAGGAGAAAAACTAGAATAAGAAGAACAGTAAAAGCTAGAACAAGATGAACGGTAAAAACTTAGATGAGGCACATACACCCAAACCGATTTCATAAGTATTTAATTAGATCAGTTCAAAATTATGTTCAATTCACTGAAACATGGATAAATATACAAGGTCTAGCAATATTACAATGTCAAGCAATATACACCCAAGGACAAGCAATATTAGAACAGTTACAACAGTTGATTATATTACATGATATGGGTTCAGGAATATACACCCAACAATCAACCATATACACCCAACACATTATGCCATATACACCCAACAATCAACCATATACGCCCATACAAATTACTCCATATACACCCAAGAAATTAAGCAATATACAACGAAAAATTAGTTATGAGAAGAACTAGAACAAGAAGAACAGTAAAACCTAGAACCACTTTGAAGAACAGTAAAACCTAGAGGAACTTACAAGAAGAGTAAAACCTAGAATAAGAAGAACAGTAAAAAAGTGATATGAGATTTAGAACAAGAAGATCAGTAAAACCTAGAAGAACATAGAAGAACAGTAAAACCTAGTTCTTCGATTTCGAAATCAGAAACAAAAATGTGAAAAATGTACAAGATGAGTAAAACAGTAACGTACCTTGAATAATATTTTGTTGATGGTTTCTGCTAATATTCGCGATGAGTTCGAATGTCTCTTCAGTTTAGAATGTTGCTCGAAACTTGAAGATTTGTGTTATCTTTGAAGGAGAAGAGGAAGAGTGAGCCATAACGAGCGGCTTTTTCGAAGCGTAACCATTTGAGTGACGTGCCTGGAATTGACGCTCCATTCAAAGGGAGGGAGTGCGCGTGGATTAAACCTGGGTTGGGCCAACTTGTAAGGGTTGTATGCGTTATTTGCATGTATGTATAGCATGGCCCTATTTTTATTATCTAATAGAATGAATACAACCTCAATCATTTTAAATTGATTCCTTCGAAGTGAGGTAAATTTAGTGTGTGTTTGGATTACAATTTACAAATGGGAGTTTGTATAAAATTAATTTTGATGAAAAGTAAGTTTGGGTTAACGTGATTTATGTTTGGCAATTTTTATATCAAAATTGATTGTAGTAAAATAAATATTGTTTGGATTATACTACTCAAAATCACTTTTAGATAAAAATTACTAAAAGAGATATTAATTTAAATAATTTTTTTATATATATGCAAAATCAGAACACTAATAAAAATAATATTAAAAATATTTATCATATAAATAAAATAAATACAATAAAAAATAAAAATATGAAAGCGAGTACTATAAATTGTATAATGTCAAACAAAAAAAATATTTTATAATTTTTCTAGTACTGTTAGTATTCTTTAATTTAGTATTATTTTGGACTATAAATTTTTATTATTTATGACTTTATTGTTACATATAGTTAATTTTTTATTTATTTTATCTTTTTTTTATAGGATCATAATTTATATTATACAAAATTTTGATAATAAACATAGTATATAATAATTACAATTACAAATTTTACAAAGTCAAGAATAAAAAATAAAAAAATTAATATAAAAAAATAGAGTACATCAAAGAATAGAAAAAAATCATACAGATAAAAAATAATAAAAATTCCATAAAATCAACAACAAATATCATATGAACAAAAAAAATACAATAAAAAGTAAATAAAATTCGTATGAATAAAATCAAATAAAAAAATAAAAAATTTTCTTATACAACATAAATACAATGCAATGCAATACAGTAAAGGATAAAAAAAATTCATATGAACAAAAAATAATAAAAATACCATAAAAAAAGTCAACAACATTTGTTATATGAATAAAAGAAATACGATAAAATAAATAAAAAATTATATGAACAAAGCCAAACAAAAATAAAAAAGATTTCATAAAAAATATACATATAAAAAATAGTATAATAAATGATAAAAAACTCATAAAAACATAACATGAGAAATTAAAATATTACACAAATAATATAAAAACATTTATCATATTAATAAAAATATAATAAAAAAATATAAATACAATACAAAATATAAAAATTAAAATATGAAAATGAATAAAAAAATAATAATAAAAATAGAATATTTAATTTGTTAGTGATTAAAACAAATCTGAACTATTTTAATAAAAAAAATTAGAACGAATAACTATAAAAAAATAAGAAGAACTACAAAAAATTATTGTAAAGATAATAGTTACTTTTAAAAAGCTCAAATGTGCTTCTTTCCTCCCAATACATTTGTCAAACACACCCCTAATAACATGAACATTTCATTAAGCTGCCTTGTTTTCCTGTTGAATACGGTGCAATGCTTGTTGTTCAGTTATCTTGACTAAACTTTGGACATATCGGCATACCATGACTCCATGAGTACACTGCCCTCAACACGATCCATCTCCATTTCAAATTAAGAAGTCCAAAGAGAAGTGTTCATAATTGATATTTTTGTGTTGAGTTTCAATAGTTACTCTCTAATTTATGGTTGTTGAAGGAGCTTAAGAATAGGATGCATTAAATATTAAAAATATTATGTGCACACAAAAAATTAATTATTATATATTTGTATATAAATATATATGTAATTTAATTTATTATTAATATATAATTTATACGAATAATTAATTTAATGGTTGGTTTTGAGTATATATTTAGTATAATTGTTAAATATTAACACAATTATTTAGAATGCTTAATATATTTTGAAGAGGTATACAATTACAAGGCACTAAAAAATTGGTAATTTATACTTGGGAACGAGAGGAGATATTAAGATCTTCTTAAGAAAGCATACATATTATCTTCTTCTATGAAGTGCAGATGTTTAAATATATTTTTTTTTTTCAAAGGTAAGTTAACTTTTATTTTTTCAGAAAAAAAAACAATATTGTTTAAAAAGGGACATACACATAGCAATTGGGAATTCCCACTAAAGATAACATAGCAAAAACAGATGGCTATTGCGAAGAGGAACGAAACATTAGGAAATGTATTGAACCCTTAGTAACAACTCAACGGTACCGAGCTACTACCTCAGTTATCTCCTCCACCGTCATCTTCTTCCCTTCAAACACTTCTCTATTCCGAGCTTTCCAGAGTTCCCAGCAGATAATCGCAATTCGAACAAGTGTCTCGGTGCCCTGGCTTTTGCTGATGACCCGCATCCACCACGTCGCGAAATCAGGAGACCCATTTTGAGCAACAGTCTCAGCAGGGAAGAGGGCGTTCCAGGTTGCTGCTACAGGGCCACAGCGATGGAGGCAGTGGGTGATTGTTTCATCTTCCACTCTGCATCTTAGGCACAGGGGCAAGGTGTTTTCAAATCTGCGGTGGATGACATGCATCACAGGTAACCTTTCATGAATAGCCCTCCATAGAAATATCTGTAGCTTAGTTTGAATCTTTAATCCCCAAATCTGCTTCCAAATTAATTGATTTTGCATCAAAGGGGAAAGTTGTGCTATCGGAACATGATAGAAATTGTAGGCGATTGTATACCCAGTAGAGACATCATATTGCTATCTTTTGTTCCAGATCCACTGTAGCTTGTCTACACCATCAGCATTCACCGGAATAGAGAGGATACGAGTTGCTGTCTCCGGAGAAAAAATTTCTTCTATCTGCTCTTTCTTCCATTGCCGATCCACCGTAAGTAAATCCTTGACCCAGTAGACTTCTGTACCTATGTTGTTGCTGAAGCTAGGAATAAATGGGTATGGGGGAGGTAACCAAGGGTCTGTCCATATACGAACATTAGAACCCAATCCTATGCTCCAGGTAATGCCTTTTTCCACAACTTTTCTTCCTTCTAAAAGACTTTGCCAACCCCAAGAAGGTTGTGATCCTTTATCCGCTGAGAGTGTGTTTGCATAACAAAAATATTTTCCTTTTAGCATTCTGGACAGTAGAGAATTTGGATTGATGGTAACCCTCCAAAATTGCTTTCTGAGCAGTGCCAAATTATGTGCTCTTAGGTCTTTAAAACCCAGTCCTCCTTCTTTCTTAGGCCTCGACATCATATCCCAGCTAACCCAAGCCATCTTGCGCTCTGAACCCTTTTGACCCCACCAGAATTGCATCAGGATCCGATGAATCTCCTCCAATAATGAATCTGGTAATCGGAAGCAAGAAAGAGTATACACCGGAATCGCTTCACCAACTGCTTTAATGAGAACATGCCTTCCACCTGCTGATAGGAGATTTCTTTTCCACGCTTGAGCTCGCTTCTGAACTTTATCTTTAATGGCTCCAAAAGTCGCTCTCTTTGAACGTTGGACCACTGATGGCAATCCTAGGTATTTATCCTGGGCACCCACATGTCTAATATTAAGAGAACTTGCCAATTCTTGACGCGTATTAGTAGAAGTGTTATGACTGAAGAAAATAGCAGATTTATCGAGATTGACTTTCTGACCACTGGTTATTTCATAGTCATGGAGAAGAGTCAAAATGTTAGAACATGTCTCCTCTGAAGCTTTACAAAAAAGGATAGAATCGTCAGCCAACAATAGATGATTAAGACTTGGGCTCCTCCTGTGAATCTGAATCCCCTGAATAGTCCTGTTTTGCTCTGCCTTGTGTAGCAGATAGGAAAAACCTTCTGCGCAAAGAAGAAAAAGATACGATGACAAGGGATCTCCTTGACGAATACCCCTTGTTGGTCTAAAGAAGCCAAATGGTTGACCTTCCACCAGAACAGAGTAAGAAACAGTGGTGATTAACTCTTGAATCCAAGAAATCCACCTAGCGGCAAATCCTATCTTTTCCATGATAAACCATAAAAATTTCCATTCTATTCTATCATAAGCTTTACTCATATCCAATTTGAGCGCCATTTCACATTCCAATCCTGTCTTCTTAGTTTTCAGATAGTGCATACATTCATGAGCAATGAGAATATTATCAGAAATAAGCCTCCCCTTCAAAAAAGTACTCTGATTTGAGCTCACTATTTTATTCATGAGGTTTTGAAGTCTATGAACCAGAATTTTTGAGAGAATCTTGTAGAAAACTGAAGACAGGCTTATAGGTCTAACCTGTGTCATTTCTCTAGCATCTGGTATCTTGGGAACCAAGCATATTTGAGTATGATGGAATCCTTTAAGCATCCGTCCACCACTAAAGAAACTACCCACTGCTTTGAACACATCTCCACCGATAATATCCCAGTAGCATTGGAAAAATTTTGCTATAAAACCATCATCTCCAGGAGCACTTTGAGCACAAACAGAGAAGGTTGCTCTCTTTGTTTCCCCAATAGTAACTGGCCTTACCAATCTTCGGTTCATGGAAGCTGTAATCGAAGGTGTGAACTCATCAAACAAGTAACTCGGTTCTTCAAGATTCGAAGTTGAAAAAATATCTTTAAAATAACATTCGGCTACCTTGGCTATGCCCTCAGGGTCCGAAGCCATCTCACCATTACTGGAGGTCAATCCCCAGATTTTGTTTTTCCGATTCCTGCCTTGACACTTTTGGTGAAAATACCTCGTATTTTTATCCCCTTCTTTCAACCATTTACATCTGGACTTCTCCCTCCAATAGCTCTCCTCCTTATTAAGTTCATCCTCCAATTTTGTTTCTAACTCACTCAGCTCTATACCCCCATGAATGCCATCCTCCCGAAGCTGATCTAGTTTGGCCGAAATTTTCGCAATTTCTTTTCTTGAATTGTTTCTAGCTTGCTGCTGCCATAATACTAATCGGTGGCGACATATCTTCAATTTCTGAGCAAAAGAAAACATAGGAGAGCCATGAATTTCTGTTTTCCAGGCTTCGGTAATAATCTGTCGAACCTCCTCCATTTCGCACCACCGAGCTTAGAATTTGAATCTCCTCTTAGTGGACCAGATTAGGGGGTCAGATTCCAGCAATAATGGGGCATGGTCAGAGCCATTTTCAGTCAACCTTCTTACCACTGCCGAAGTATAAGCACTTATCCACCCTTGTCCTGTCAAGAAGCGGTCAATTCTCTCCCTGATTAGATGCTCTCCACGCCTCCTATTGGACCAGGTAAACGGCAGACCCATCATCCCAAGATCCATCAATCTATTATTATTAATGAAACCATTGAAGTTATCCATGGAACCCGACGTGCGAAGATTGCCGCCTTCCTTCTCATGTTGATTACGTATTGCGTTGAAATCACCCATAATAACGAGGTTATCCTCAAATTGTGAAAGTTGGCCTGATAGCTCCTCATATTGTCGGACACGGATTTGTTCGTTAGTGCTGAGATACACCCCGACTAGCCCCCAAACCAGATTCTTACACTCATCCTTTACTGTAGCAACAATAGAGTAAGAAGTTGTTGAGAGTATTCTCACCTCCACATAATCCTTCCATGCTAATGCAACGCCCCCTGCTAAACCACTGGGATCTACAATGGTGAAACTTGAATATCCACAAGATCTGATTTTCCGTTCGACATTTCGAGACTGGTTTTTAGTTTCACAGAGAAAAACCAACTCGGGGGAGTGGGATTGGCACATCCTTTTGAGATTGTGGATTGTCAGGGGTCTCCCCAAACCCCGACAATTCCACATGAGGATTCTCATGGCAATGTGGGTGCCATTGGTCGGCTGGCACCCTCCACCATCTCCAAGTTAAGCGTCTTCTGGTTTCCGGTTTCCTCCCTATCCCCACTCATTTCAACATCGTCCTCTGCCCTTTTTTTGCTACCAGCAACCTGCTGTAAGCCTCCATGCCCGATTCTGGTCATTTGCTTAAGTTTCTTAAACTTTCTTGCACAGTCTAAACGTGTAGAACTATCAGGAAGATTTTCAGCACTTGCTTCATCTGTGATGGTCATTAAAGTTCTATCTAACTCACTTGACAGCCCCTTGTTGCCTTTAAACAAATCTAAATTTTCACTCTGCAGCCAATTACCTCATTTATTGTTCTCCTTCTTCTTCGTATCTATAGTCTTTTTATTCAAAGACCTTGGCTTATCCTTAGCTTTTAACTTTAGTCCCATCAGCCCTTCAATGAGGCAGTCTGGTACTGGTTTCTTACGACGTTGCATCCGAGAGTTGGCATCATCTTGCTTCCCTGTTTGTTGGTGACTCTCCTTTATCTCCACCTTTGTCCCTATTTGGTCAGCCCTTACCCAATCTCCAATTTTATCTTCCTGCAGCCGGTTATCCTTCATATCCTCCATAGCTCCTATACAATTTCTGAATTCGTGTCCAATTGTAGCACAATAAGAGCATACTGTCCCCATCCGCTCATACCGAACAATTATTGTAATTGGGTTTTTATCAGGGCCTGCCACCCTAAGGGAGTCTTTTATTGAACTGTTCCCCTCTATCTCCACCCTTGCCTTGATAATTCTAGACTCCCTTCCTTTCATATCAAATAAACCCACCTCCATTACCTTACCAATTCCAGCACCTAACTTACGTGCAACCTCCAAAGTTTTGAATGACTCTGGCACTCCCCAGAACTGTGTCCATATAGGCAGAGTTTTAATTAATTGATCTTCCATACGCACTCCTTCTTTCCATTGTTGGACATACAAAGCATACTCCTTTAATAACCATGGTGCACCCTGTTCAATCTTTATCACATCCCATTCCCTGTCAAAGAAGAATTGAAAATTATTTCCTCCAATTTCGGTGACACGAAGTCCCTCCGGACGTCCCCAAATTGCTTTCAATGCCCCTTCCATTGTTCCTACTGAAAACTGTTTATCCGCAAACAGCTTTCCGATCAAGCTATTTATGCAAGAGCTAACACCGCCCCTTATGTCCTCCTCTTCCAATTGGATCAGGTTATCAGTCTCCTCATCACCTCTTTGTGTCCTTGTGTCAGCCATTCTCTTATTAAAGTAATGAAGAATCTCACGTAGTCGATTGCCTTCTGTGCTTGTTTTGCGTTGATCAATGAAAAGACTTTGACTTTGACGGCACTGAAATTCTGTTTAGAATAAACCCTAACAGAAACATGTTAACCCTAGCAGGGCATGTACACCTTGACGGCACATGTTTAAATATATTTAAATATTATTACGTATCAGTATATTTATTTTTATTTTTAATATATATTTTTAAAATAAATTTAGAAATAATATATATATTATTATTTATTAAAATAAAAATATTTTAAATACTTTATATAATTAAAATAAGACATTAACAATAATTAAAAAATTAATTTATATTTTAATATTAATAAAATATCAAAATATTATTATAATTTATCTAAAAAATATTTTATATTTTATATATGTGTATTCCTATATCTTATAAAATTTTAAAATTTGTATAACAGCGTGTCTCGTGTTATATTGTGTCTCGTTTCTATGTCTATGCATCGTAGATCTCTACGAAATTTCATGTGAATGGTCACCAAACATGTATGTTGTATATACAAAAAATATTATATGTATTTGTATATAAATATATATATTTTACATACTTTTAAAATATATTTTATATAAGTAATTGATTTGGTAGTTAATTTTTAAGATATAACAAGTGTATTAACTCATGCCATGCATGTGATAAAATTAAAATTATGATTTTAAATTATTTTGTTAAGATTAATTTTAATTATAATAATTTGATTAATAAAAATATAATATGTTATATATTATTTGTTTTTTCTTAATCTAGTATTAAATATATTAACTCTAAAATAGTTATTAATTAGTTTTAGTAATCTACTTTCTTCAATAAATCAAATATATATACTCAATGTGACCATAAAATAACTTAATAATACTTAGACCTACCAACAAATTTTTATATGTTATTTTACTGTCAAGTAATAACATATCAAAATTAGCTGAAAATAAATAATAAATTATTAGAGAATTCTAATGCACAAAATTCTCTAATAAATAATAAATAATTTAAATCTACTAAAAAACAACTCAACACTTTTCTTTGATGCCTGCAAAATATATACCTGAAATAATATTATATCAATGTTAGTATACAGTTTTACAATCATCGACCGTATTTATTATACATGACTCATTCTTAAAAGTTATTCTACACATGTGTGCAGTCGGAAGATAAATTACTGGACTTTATTTTATTTTTCTAAATTATTATAATTATGCTTTATTCATTAAATGCTAATTGTAATATTGTAATATAATTATTAATAAAGATATTTTTCTAAAATAAATTTAGAAGAGAGAATAGTGCTTTCATTTTGGAGAAAAAATAAATTCACGAGGAATTGACACCTCATTTTTATTAGTTGATAATGTATTAAATATTGATTTTATATAATTAAAATAAAAATATTTCTCTAAATTAGTATAATCATGCATTATTCGTTAAATGTTAATTGTAATATAATTATAATAAATATATTTTTCTAAGATAAATTTAGAAAAAAATAATGATTTCATTTTAGAGAAAAAATGAATTCACGAGGAATTAACACCTCACTTTTATTAGTTGGAGAAAAAAATTCGGTTTTAGTATATTTTGTCATTATTATACATTTTTCTCTAATTATATATCCACTGTTTTCTTTTCTTTGTTTCAGCATTTTGAACCTGGGTTTAACTTCTCGTAGTTCTCACTTCTCAGTCATTCTATTAGATGTAGTTGATAACTATTGAAATTCTTCGATTAATATAGGAGAAAATATATTATTATATGATAGAATTAACATGAGTATATTTTATTATTAAATAAACAAAGTTAATATAAAATAAAATTATACATAAAAAAGCAAAGAAAATAAAATTAAAATAACAAAAGTGATAAAAAGATTATTTTTATAATTTTGTTTTGTCATTTTTATGTATAGAAGATTAGAAAATAGTAAATTTTTAACTAAATTAATTTATATTTGTTGTATTCAATTTAAATAAGTAATAAATTATCTTATTTTAATTTATTCCTTAAATTTATATATCATAAAAATTAAATCAAATAATTAATATACATAATTTTAAATTGTGTGATACTTAAATATCTATTTAAATCAATTAGTTGATATAATTAATTCATCATAATGAATTGTCTTTAATGAGTTAAACAAAATAAAGCAGAAGCATACTACGTTGATTCTATTATTAAAGGTAAAAAATCGATTTTTATATAATAGAATAGATAGAACAGATAATATAATAGACGGCGAGAAAGAGAAAGATAAATATTTTAGATCCTAAGTTGTTTTATTTGGATGTTGTAATGTGGGTATCACATTATTTTACTTATTCTACCCTATGAACCCTTTTGTAACTTTATTTTAGTATCAATGGACTACCTTTGGGTATTAAATTAAAATTCAAAATGAAACTGAAAAAAAGTAAAGAGTATAAAATTATTGATTGAAAAACACTCTAAATAATAAAAAGCCAAATTAATTTTAATATTAAATTCATTAATACGATTTTAATTATATATAAGAGTTAGATAATAGATTAGTAAAAGCAAATGGAAGAATGACTTTAATTAGTATTTGATAAAATATTCATTTAGAATAATTAAAAAATATAAAATTATGATATTATTAAAAATAATACATTTTATGTTAAAAAAAATTATATTTAAATAAAATATTTATAAAATATAAAATTTAAAATTTAAAATAACATAGCTTCATGAACATTAATCATTAATTAATTATGAACTAACATAAAATTATAATATAATTTATTTATGAAAAATAATCAATAATTAATATTAATAAATATAAAAATCATCCAAACACTTTGATTAAAAGTATGAGTGGTTAATTATTATTCATTATTAATAATATTTTGTTCATAACAAAAACTGAAAATATAATTATTCAGATTTAGATTTTGGAAAAATAAACGTATAAGTAACAAATTATCTATTTTATCATGTAAATTATAAATTAATGAATTAAACTAACTGATATAATGAATTATGATTAATTAATTGGTATAAATTATAATAAATTATATGATATTTAAAAAGAAAATAAAATGAATAAAAAATAAAAAGAAATAGAAGAATAGAAGACTATAATAAAATAAATTGAATTTGAGTTTTTTTTTTACAAATTTTATATCACATCCGCTTCAATAATAATAAATAAAAATACATCAACTTAATATTTAAGAAAAAATGATGAGATAAAATCATAACACAATTCTAAAATAAAAGCTTAAATTAAACCATAATATCATTGCACAACACAAATTAAAAATAATTTCACACTACAATATACCACACAAATAGGCAAATAACTTAAGTTTAATTAAGGATTTTTTTTTATTTATGCATACATGATAACACCATGGTTTATAAATGCTTAATGGATAACATATCATATATTGCTCTGAATGATGAGCACGGGAGTTGAAGAGTGTGTGCTGATTTGTGTTCATGATAGTTGCCTTCTTGTGACAACGCCTCATAGGAAGAAAAAGAATTGTTGTAAAAGCTACTCTATGAAAGAGTAATTGGTAAATGAATGATATTTTCTTCTAGCATATATGATCTTTTATAGTGGTAAAATAAAAAATAGAAGGAATAAAATTTTATATTAGAAATAGAATTTGATATTTATCCTAATAAAATTAAATAACTAATTAGTTATATTTAAATAAATAAAATAAATTAAATAAAAATATTTTTAAGAATTAATCAAATCAATTAGTCAATACAAATAATTAGTATAATTAATTTTATTTGATTTATTGAATTCAAAAAAAATAAATTAGAAAATAATTGATTGAATTAATTAGTTGCTATAATTAACTTATTATAATTGATTAGATTTAATGAATTAAAAAAAATAAATAGGAAAACATAAGAGACAATGATTTTTTTTACTAAATTAATATGTATTTATTGTATTTAATCAGTATAAGTAACAAATAATCTATGTTATTATGTACCTTATAAATTAATGAATTAAAATAATTGATATAATAAATTATAATTATTTGATTGATATAAATTATAATAAATCATGTGATATTTAAATACCTAATCAAATCAATTAGTTGATATAATTAATTTATTGTAATAAATTGTATTCAATGAGTTATAAAAAATAAATTAAGAAATACGCTAAGAAATATGCCACGCCCATCATGAAGTGCAGAAATTTAATTTTTATATAATAAAAATATACATTCTTATATATGTTATAGAAATATGATTTGATTCCATTAACTTGCTTATTTTTTTTTAACTTGACACCTATATTCAACATGGAATTTTAATTTTTCTAAAATAAATTTAGGAGAATAGTACTTTCATTTTGGAGAGAAAATAAATTCATGAAGAATAGACACCTCCCTTTCATTAGTTGATAATGCATTAAATATTAATTTTATATAATTATAATAAATATATTTTCCTAAATTAGTATAATCATACATTATTTATTAAATGTTAATTGTAATATAAATATAATAAAGATATTTTTCTAAAATAAATTTAGAAGAAAGAATAGTGATTTCATTTTAGAAGAAAAATGAATTTATGAAAAATTAACACCTCACTTCAATTAGTTTGGGAAAAATACAATTTTAGTATATTAAGTAGAAGTATATTATTATTATTATTATTATTATTATTATTATTATTATATTATTATTATTATTATTATTATTATTATTATTATTAAAATGATTAAAAATATTTTTGATTGATAATTGATAAGTAGTTTAATAATGTATTAAATATAGATTTTATATAATTATAATAAAGATATTTTTCTAAATTAGTATAATTATGCATTATTCATTAAATGCATTCATTTTGGAGGAAAAATGAATTCACGAGGAATTCACACCTCACTCTCATTAGTTGAGAAAAAACTCAATTTTAATATATTAAGTAAATTATATAAATAGAAATACTTGCTAATTATATATAAAAGAGGAGATATATAATTATATATAATATAATTGCTATATATGTAACAGATATAAATTGTTATAATTATAAAGACTTATTATAATTATATTAAATTTAATTATGAATGTAAATAAATAAAAGTGATAATAATTAATATTATTATTTTTTACATTTAATATTTACCGTAAATATAAAAAATATTGAGAAAAAAGTAGATACTGACTTTATTTTATTTTATTTTACGTCATGGATTTTCTTACTAAAATTAATGGAGGAAAAAAAAATCTTTATGATTATATATCAATCTCAATCACAATAAATAAAATGAATCGGTTGAGCAACTAATAAATTTAACAGATAAATATTATTTTCTATTTATACAGAAAATGAAGTAACATGCATGCGTATATTAATATAGGAAGAATATAAACTCACGGCCTTAAGATTTTCAAGAATATTTGATTGTATTATTCTTTAAGTAAAAAAATCCATCCTTTATTTTTTATTAAATATTTATATTAATTCAATTAAATGAGTGTTTTAATAAAAGAAATTATTATTATTATTATTATTATTATTATTGAATAATAACGATAATTATCGTTATTAATATTAAATTGGTTATTAAGATATATATTAAATTATCATTAATATTAAATTAGTTATATATATATATATATATATATATATATATATATATATATATATATTTTTGCTTCTACAATCGTGCAATAATTTTTCTTTTATTTGTTAACTAATTAAACTTGGTTATTTATATTAAATATATTTAATGATTACTAAAAATTAATCATATAATTATCATTATTAATAACCAATTTATATTTATCTAAAATCTAATTTTTTATCTTTTTATTATTATTATTATTATTATTATTATTATTATTATTGTTATTATTATTATTATTATTATTATTATATAGGTCACCATTAAGATAATAACTTGTCATTAATAAAATTTTAGGATAATGAATAAAAATAGAATTATATCAATATAATTAAAATTAATATAATTAAAATAGTTAAAAATATTTTTGATTAATAATTAGGTTAATAATGCATTAATTATTAATTTTATATAATTATAATAGAGATATTTTTAAATTAGTATAATTATGAATTATTCATTAAATGCTAAGTATAATATTGTTATATAATTATAATTAAGATAATTTTCTGAAATAAATTTAAAAGAGATTAGTATAATTATAATAAAGAGATTACCTTAAATTAGTATAATTATGTATCATTCATGAAATACTAATTATAATATAATTATATCAATTAAAGATAATTTTTAAAAATAAATTTAAAAGAGAGAAATAGTACAATCATTTTGGAGGAAAAATAGATTCATGAGAAAATGATACCTCACCATCATAAATTGGAGAAAAA
The DNA here is from genome assembly GCF_014773155.1 of Arachis stenosperma. Classification (NCBI taxonomy): domain Eukaryota; kingdom Viridiplantae; phylum Streptophyta; class Magnoliopsida; order Fabales; family Fabaceae; genus Arachis; species Arachis stenosperma. Next base: position 144,942,446 of record NC_080379.1, on the reverse strand, counting down.
CCCTGTTTAGTATATTAAGTAAATTTGTATAAATTATAATAAATTATATAACATTTAAAAAGAAAATAAAATGAATAATAAGAAAATAAAAATAAATAGAATAGATAGAAGACTACAATAAAATAAATTGAACGTGAGAGTTTTTTTTGTACATTTCATATCACATCCGTTTCAATAATAATAAAAAATAAAAATACGTCAACTTGATATCTAAAAAAAATGATGAGAGAAAATCATAATACAGTTATAAAGTAAAAGCTTAAATTAGAAAATATCATTACACAACACATATTGAAAGTAATTTCACACTACAATATACCACAAACAGGTAAATGACTTAAATTTAAATACGAAATATTTTTTATTTATGCATACATGATAACACCATGGTCTATAAATACTTCATAGATAACATATCTTATATAGCTCCGAATGATGAGCACGAAAGTTGGAGAGTGTGGTAGTTTGTGTGCACGATAGTTGCATTCTTGCAATGATGCTTTATAGGAAGAAAAAAAATTGTTGTAAAAGCTATCAAATGAAAGAGTAATTGCTAAATGAATGATATTTTCTTTTAGCATACATGGTCATTTATAGTGGTAAAATAAAAATGAAAGGAATTAAATTTTATATTTTTATATTAGGAATAGAATTTGATATTTATCCTAATAAAATTATTATTATTATCAATATAAATGGGTTAACAACTTGCCACTAATAAAATTATTGGATAATGAATAAAAATTAGAAGGATATCAATATAATTAAAATGTTTAAAAATATTTTCGATTGATAATTAATTTAATAATGCATTAAATATTGATTTTATATAATTATAATAAAGATATTTTCCTAAATTAGTATAATTATGTATTATTCATTAAAATAATTAAAAATATTTTTGATTAATAATTGATAAGTAGTATAATAATGCATTAAATATTGATTTTATATAATTATAATAAAGATATTTTTTTAAATTAGTATAATTATGTATTATTCATTAAATACATTTATTTCGGAAGGAAAATGAATTCACGAAAAAGTGACACCTCACTTTCCAATTTTAGTATATTAAGTAGATTAGTATGATTATATTTATTAACGTGAATCACTTTGAGATTAGTTTTTATTTTATTAATTCTTTAAAATTTAAATTAAAAATAATAACGAACTTATAATACACTTAAAAGCAATTAATGAATTAGAATATATTTTCTAAGCAGGAGCAAGAGTCGTACAAACGAGGGGCCATCAATGGAATGAGTAGCATAGATGTGGCAAACCAACCCCAACTTGGATAACCATAAATGGAATCCCTCTCTCCCTTTCTTTGTAGGCATATCTGTTCCAACTTCTTCATCCTCGTTTTAGGTTAACGAAATTCGGAATATGTCTACCAAATGAGAAAGACAACCCCCATTTTCAGCCTTCATTGCAAGATGTGGCAAACCAACCCCAACTTGGATAACCATAAATGGAATCCCTCTCTCCCTTTCTTTGTAGGCATATCTGTTCCAACTTCTTCATCCTCGTTTTAGGTTAACGAAATTCGGAATATGTCTACCAAATGAGAAAGACAACCCCCATTTTCAGCCTTCATTGCAACTGCATCTATCCCAACAAACCAAAACCGGTGGGAAGAAAAAATAAAGATCGAAACCATCTCCAAAAAACATTGAAACTTGATTCTTAATTCTTAATTATTCCGACATTCCCATGATGATGTCGGGGCAATATTCTTTCTCCCTCAAACAATAACCCCTCCATCTAAGATGGATGATGATAAAGAAAAAAGATTCATAATAGCGTCACATATCATTTGATAGCTAGATCTGTTCTTCACGTTCTTGCATGACACAAATGCCTGGAGATTCTGATCCTGATTCCGGGCGCGCATTCATATGGCTCATCACTTGCATTTTGTTCATCTCAATATTGGCAGGAGGAGGATGCCTTTTGGCCTACATAGTCCTTCCTGAGTCGCAAACATCGCCGTTGATTCCCATACTTGGGGTGACATTGGTGTGTCTACCATGGGCCTTTTGGTTCTTGACATGTTTATACAGAATCTTCTCAAGGTGGTGTTGTGGAGATAGAGATGTCCCTGCTAATTATAATTATGGCGGACGAGGATTCGCTGCTTCTGCCTCAAATACGCGTAGGAATGCAGACTTGGAGGTTGCATCTCAATCAGGCAAAGGTAGCCACTTGAATAGGGCATCCTCTGTTGCTTCAAATGAGAGTGAAGCTGCACTTGCAAGTTCAATGGCCTCTTGATTGTTACCCTTGGAACCATTCCCTCTTGTGAATACTGGTTTGTTAGAATATGGACGAAGGATATATGTGAAATGATGTCATATATATACATATTCCGTGACCATGATAGAATATAGACATTCATACCTTTCTCTGTAACTCATATTTTCTGATCAGCTTTTTTAGGATACATTTGATGTGGGTTTGTAAACTATAGACCTTGAAATATACCTTTTTCTCTGTATTACATGTCTTATTGGCTTCGCATTTTGTAGTTTTTCTTTTCTTATTTGGACTCTGTATATTAATCTGTACAACATCTTGCCACAAGTAGTTAAGATTGTTTCCTTTATTTATTTATTTATTTTTCTTACTTCTTTCTCGTTGAATTGAGAAGGAAGGAAAAGCGGCCCCGAGGGGGATTGAACTACGGGCTAATATAAATTTCAAAAAATAAATAATCGTATTTATTTTTTAAATTAATATTTTAGCAAGTTTAATGGATGATTTATTTATTTGAGGGCAAGTATTTAGAAAATGCTTCTCTAGTTCTCTTTTAATTGTTTATTTATTATTTTTACAGTATAGACTAAATTTTTAGTGGGTTTTCTTATTCACAATTTTTACTATTTTAGTTTCTTAGATTTAAAATTTTATATTGATTCTCAAGATCCAATTCCAAACACTGTATTGGTCACTGAACGCTGAGCTTAATTCGAACTTGTTTAGCTTTTATAACTAAACATCGTTTTTTGTTTTAGCTCTTAAATAAAGAAAAAAGGTTGTTTTAGAAAATGAAGAGAAATATAATAATTTGTACATCATATAAATTCTTCTTAAAATGCTAAAACTAAACGACGTTGTTTAACAATATGTGATAGCTAATTCAGTACTTAGTTCGTTGATTTGGTACTAGAAAGTATTCATGGACTAATATAGAATCTCGAGAACTAGTATAGGTAATTTTAAATTTGAAAGACTGAAATAGTAAAAATTGTAAATCTAAGGAATCACTTTGAGGATTTAGTCTATTAATTTCGTAAAGAAAAAGTATAGAAAAAAATAAGAATAGTAAACAAAATGAATAATAGAGTAAAAAAGGAAAAATAGAATTAAAATAATAAATCAGATGATTAATTAATTATTAATAATTTCATATTTTAAAATTTAAAAAATAAGGACTTTAAATTAAACAAAATCACAAACGGTGCCGTTACACCCAATATCACGCTAACCTCCCTTCTTTATTGTGAAGTCTGGTCTGCAGAGTAACCTAGCCGCCACTTTTCTTTCCGCTCTCCAGTCCAATGCTGCCCAGACTCCAGCCGCCGCTGCAAAGCCTTTAGCCGACGCCGCCCAGCTTCTCCGTGAACATCTGATCGCGTCACACCAGCTATGGATAGCCTTCTTTGTGCTTCCCACCCGCCGCCGTGCAGCCTTCAGCCGACGTCAGTCACGTCACCCAGCCTCTCCGCGAACGTCCAATCGCGCCGTACCACCCCGGACAGCCTCTTTCACGCTGTCCACCCACCGTCCGCCGTGCAACCTCCCCTGCAGCCCACTGCGTTTACCATCCCAACGTCACCATTCGTAACAGATCCGATCAACATAAAAGGACAGATGCCGCTGCATTTTTATATGTGCATCACCGCTCACATGCATGTAAATGGAGTCTGATTTGGTTGAACCGTTTTGTAATGTCCCATCTTCACCCACGTAAATGTGTTGGATATTCGATTCACTAGATATGTAGATGGTTATTTTAATTCTTAATTGGATGGTATTTTGTTCGATTTATTTTAAGTATATACAATTAACAAATGTTGAATGGTCATTTTACTAAATGGTCGGATAATTATTTTAATAATTACGTAAATAGTTTGTCTGATGATGATCCTACGACGGTGATGGAGGAGGAGACTAAAGAGTGGACGATGATGACCGATAAGAGAGCTTCTAACGTCGAAAAAGTGGGATGATTGATAAGGATAAACGGTTTGGAAAAAAGAGGATGTTTGATTGAATTCTATTGATAAATTAAGATTAAAATGTTTAATTTTTTAAAATAATTGTTTGAATTTTTTATTTAAATAACTTAAAAAAAATTTCTTCTTTATATTAAGTCAAATTTAAAATCTATTGTGCACGTCCTTTATATTCCTCGCTAGCGGAATTGGTATGTAAATAAGCATTGGATATGGATTCCGAACGTTAATGACAAATTCAAAATAAACGAAACACAGCGGGAAAGAAGGGAATGACACTGGCATTGATGGTATATAAGCACACAAGAGTTGAAAGCAAGAGCCTTCAGTTTTGAAAGAAGACTAGAACTCTAGAAGAGAGAAATGGAAAGGAGCGTTAGCAGAACCCACAAGAAGCCAATGAGCCTTAACGACTCTCATTATCGCTTCCTTCAAGACCTCTCCGCTCATCCTAAATCCAAACCCTCTCCCTCTCCCTCTCCCTCTGCCTCCGGTACTCTCTCTTTCTCTCTCTCTCTCTCTCTCTCTCTCTCTCTCTCTCTGTTGCCTCTCACCATTTTCCATTTCCCGCAGAGGAGAAGGAGCACGATGAAACTCCCATTCAATCAGATGATCATACTATTCCCCGATTCTCTGCTATCACCGACTTCGATTCTCCTATCGGTATCTTCTATTTCTCTCTCTCTCTCTCTCTCTCTCTCTCTCTCTCGATACACCAGCTTGACCTAACTTCCATTATTAGGGCCTGACTCGGAGGAGAAACCCTCTTCCATCGAGGTCAAACCTCCGCGCTCTTCTCCGAAGGAAATTTCACAGGCTTCATTGGGGACAACGCGTAGTAAGTGCTCTACAATAACCACAATCATTTTCATCAAAGTTCCTCATCATTTTCATATGTTCGTTCTTTTTTATGCGGAGTTCCAGATGACGAGAAGAAGACCAAGCTGAAGTTGCAGGGTCGTCGCCGCCTCTGCAAAGTTGCGACTTCAGACGATTGTGATAAGGAGGCAGCGGTTGATGAATCCAGGTTCGATGAGCTCATCGAGCTTGATTCGCCACTTCCGGCACCCAAAAACGTGATCCAGATTGACGAGAGTGTCGGTAAGAACGACATTAGGGATATTTTGAATGAGTTGAATTCAAAGTTCGAGTTGCTGTCAGTTGAGAGGAAGCGAGAGACGAAGCAGGTGAAACCGATTGAGGGTTCTTCAGCTTTGTTTAGAGGAAAGGAAACTTATGAGGATGATGAGGTCGTAGAGTTCGGGAGTGCGGGGTCTTCATTCTCTCCACAGCAGGATCCGAGTAACGACCAGTCACAGGGTGCCAAGTATGCTGTTGGTGATGCCGGAATTGAGTATGTGGAAGATGATGAGTCTCCTGCCAAGTTTGCTGGTGGTGATGGTGGAATTGAGTATGTGCAAGATGATGACTCAGATGATTCTGTTGAAGAATTGGTTAATTTTGAGCCAAAGGGTGATGGCTCCATCACTCTGCCAGGCCCCAAATATACTTTTAAGTTGCCCTCTAAAATTGCGAAAATGTTGTATCCACATCAGAGGGATGGATTGAAGTGGCTCTGGTCTTTGCATTGTTTGGGTAAAGGTGGAATCTTGGGAGATGACATGGGTTTGGGGAAAACAATGCAGGTAAGGAAATTAAGAGCATGATGATGCATACCTTTTATATTTTGCTATAGCTGGTACTCTGGCATGTAATTTACCAACGTTTGCTTCTTACAGATGTGTGGCTATCTTGCTGGACTCTTTCATTCTCGAATTATTAAAAGGGCATTGATTGTGGCCCCAAAAACCTTGTTGCCCCATTGGATCAAGGAATTATCCGCTGTTGGTCTTTCTGAAAAGACGAGAGAGTGAGGCTTCCTGACTTATTTGGTTGAATAATTTATCTAATATTATAAGTTAAACCCTTTTTCCATACAAAGAACCATCATGACCTTGTGCTTTTCTGCAGATATTTTGGAACTAATACAAAAGCCAGAGAATATGAACTTCAGTACATACTTCAGGTTCTAATTCTTTTTTGTGTTATTCTTAATTTAAATTAAAGTGAGAAATGAAATATCTTGATGTTGTGTTCTCGCTTAACCCTTAAAAAAGATAGGAGGTTATACAAGTCAGCTGAAGACTTGGAATGGAGGCTTTTTGTGGTCAGCTGGTAGCTGGCGGCGGTTGCCAATTTATTTCAGAATGTACTTGTATAAATTTAGTTCAGTGTTGAATCTCAATCCTTTCTCCTTTCAGGATAAAGGTGTTCTTCTAACAACGTATGATATTGTCCGCAACAATTCTAAGTCCTTGCGAGGGAGTTATCATTTTGATGATGAGGACAATGAAGATGGTGCCACATGGGATTATATGATCCTTGATGAGGTGCTTGTGGCATTATTATTATTATTATTATTATTATTATTATTATTATTATTATTATTATTATTATTATTGTAAAACCCAGTTTATGTTTCCATTTAGTGTGATATTTATGTTGCACACAGATTATGAAAATGGTTTATTTATCCTTTTTGTCAAACATCCTTAAATCTTAACTTCAGGGGCACCTTATAAAGAACCCAAGCACACAGAGAGCTAAAAGTTTGCTTGAGATACCATGTAGCCACCGCATTATCATTAGTGGCACACCATTGCAAAATAATCTTAAGGTATCTTGATGAAAATTACTTTGTTTTATTCATAATTAGTTCTCTGTTTGTGTATATGATATGAATATGGAATCCAGATTATGCTATGATGTTAAACGATTTTCTTCTTAAAAAACTTCCCAACAGGAGTTGTGGGCTTTGTTCAATTTCTGCTGCCCTGAGTTACTTGGTGACAATAAATGGTAATAACCATTCTCAGTTATGTTCTTCATTTAGTTGACCTTTCTCATAGTACTAGTTTTAAGCTAAATAAAATTTCGCAGGTTCAAAGAAAAATTTGAAGTACCCATACTTCGTGGAAATGACAAACATGCTACGGACAGAGATAAGCGTGTGGGATCTGCTATAGCAAAGGTAATGCGTTTTTGTATGTTGTAGCCCATATTCTAATTTACATGACCTGGAATATGGGTTTGCAAATTTAAAGCTGCGAAAAGCATGCAAAAACATATTTTTCTATGCGCTGCTGGCGGTGCTGTCTACATTTCCAAAATCTAATTTAGGTGACCTTGAATATTGTTTGCAAGTTTATTGCAGCTGAAAGTATGTAAAATATGCACTGCTGGTGATTTCTACAGTTATGACACAATGGTCAACTTGAGCTTGTAGCATTTCTTTAGTTTTAGTTGTTTTTAAGTCATTTTTTCTGATGGAAGGAAATATAGACCATTCTGTGTTGAGTTCCCTGCTAGACAATTCACCTTGTTGCATGCAGTCTCCTATCCTCTTATCATCAATGAATGACAAATTTTATGCTCCTTTATCAATAGGACTTAAGAGATCGTATTCAACCTTACTTTTTGCGACGTTTGAAGAGTGAGGTTTTCAATCAAGATGATGACAAAACAACTGCAAAACTTTCCAAGAAAGAAGAGATTATTGTTTGGCTTCGATTGACTAGTATTCAGGTTAGATATATAATTCTTTGTTCTTCGTTTTATTGCTCTTAACTTGTTTAATAACCTTGTTTGATTTTTATCACATCAGCGACATCTTTATGAAGCATTTTTGAAGAGTGAGATTGTTCTCTCAGCATTTGATGGCTCGCCACTTGCTGCCCTTACGGTAAATTATTTTGTTATAATATTTATACGATTGCCTTTCTTGGCCGTGTTCTTCTACTTTAAAGCCATTTAATCTTATGTGGCTATGGCTTTCTAGTTATCTTTTGAATTCTTGAAATGGAACAGATTTTGAAGAAAATATGTGATCATCCACTTCTGTTGACAAAGCGGGCAGCTGAGGATGTATTGGAAGGGATGGACTCAATGCTAAAGCCAGAAGAAGTTAATGTTGCTGAAAAATTGGCGATGCACATAGCAGATGTTACAGACACAGATAGGTTCAAAAATGAGCATGGTCATGATGTATCATGCAAAATTTCTTTCATCATGTCATTATTGGTAAGTGGTGATGTCATTCAATTTAAATGCTAATTGTCTACCTAAGTGAGTTTGTGTTGTATTCAAGTTCTTGTTCTCTGCTGTAGGATAATCTGATCCCAGAAGGGCATAGTGTCCTTATCTTTTCTCAGACTCGCAAAATGCTTAACATTATTCAGGTTGGTTCAGACTTATTTCCTCTATTGGTGGTTATTACCATTTTTGTTTTTGAACTATTGCAAAGCCCACATTCGCTCGAACCTTTCTTGCATGTCAGTGAATTGTCACTACTTGAAATGTGTACATTGTCTTTCCAATGGACTTTCAAAGTTTTGCAAGTTGCAACAACTCTGGGGTCATTTGTAGTGGGATGTTGGAAGTTTCTTGTTGAATTGCTTGCATTGCCATTATAATTCTCTGCTTGTTTGTAAAACACTTGATTTAAATGTTTCTACTTGTTATATAGGAATGCCTAGCATCCAAAGGTTATGACTTTCTACGGATTGATGGAACAACAAAAGCCTGTGACAGATTAAGGATTGTTAATGTAAGTGCTTTTTGAATGGTTAAATTGATATTCTATCACTCGAGTTCTAACTGTTGTGATTTCAGGAATTCCAAGCAGGTGCAAGTGCCCCTATATTTCTGTTGACATCTCAAGTAGGTGGTTTAGGACTCACACTCACAAGAGCAGATCGTGTTATTGTTGTTGATCCTGCTTGGAACCCAAGGTAGGGTCTTGAGAGACTTCCTTCCCCTTGATACCTACAATAGTTTTTTCCATGCTGATCAGAAATGCTGTTTTCTTTTAATTTGCTACTTGGCCATCCTTAAGTGACCCAGCAAGGTACTCAGAAGTCTGATTATTATGTGTTTCTAACAGTACGGATAACCAAAGTGTTGACCGTGCATATCGTATTGGTCAAAAGAAAGATGTTCTTGTTTATAGACTGATGACATGTGGAACTGTTGAAGAAAAGATCTATAGGAAGCAGGTAATTTTTCCCCTTTCTGTTATTTTTGTATATTTTCAATGTAATGATTCTGAAAAAAGAAAGTATTCAGTTTCTACTGAACTATATTGTCAGAAACATGTTATTATTTAACACATTGACGGTCTTCTGAGACTTAATTTGCATGACTTTAGGTATATAAAGGAGGATTATTCAGAACTGCTACTGAACAAAAAGAACAAACTCGCTACTTTAGTCAGCAGGTACACCTTTTGTGGAAAATGTTACTTTCAGTGAGAGATACTTTTTTTTTCTCTCTTTGAAAGTTGTGATTTGTTTTAGTAATCTTCCATTCATCCCATACAGGATCTTAGGGAGCTTTTCAGCCTTCCAAAAGAGGGGTTTGATGTATCTGTTACCCAACGACAATTGGATGAGGAGCATGATGGTCAACATACAGTGTAATGACTCTATATATCTTTGAAATGTTTGTTTCAATTAGTGTTCCTTTGGATCTTTGCACAATGCATACACACTGCCTTGTTCAATAAGGTTTCCCATTTGTGCCATATTTTTGGTGCTTTAACAATTTGAGTTCTTTTTATTTTAACCGGCCTGATTTGCCGTTAAAAGGGTATTGGCTCTTTTTGTGTAGGAATGACACTTTTAAAGCACATATAGAATTCCTGAGAAGTCAAGGTATAGCAGGAGTTAGCCACCATAGTTTACTCTTTTCCAAAACAGGACCAGTTCAAGCTGCTCCTGAAGATGATGATATGACGAGGTAATGCTTTTGGGGATATGATTATACATGACGTGCATGCTTGCAAATGTAACATTTTAATAGTTTGTTATTACTTATTACAAAGGTTTTGGGCTTTACCTTATTATATTTTGTTTATCAATTATATCCTCAAACCTAAAATTGCGTTGATACAATGGTTGTAGGAGGAATCAAGGGACTAGATATATTGGTACTTCAGTATCGTCTTCTTCAAATGACCGAATGGCTGATGGGTAATGATTTGTCATTTTAGATGTTAAAACTTAAAAGCATGTTTTCAGGGTATAACCGTATAACTGATATGACCTACACAACCTTTTTCCTCCTTAACCAGAGCTGAGTTTGCCTTTAAACCCAAGGATTTAGATCGAAGCAAAAAGGGTTTTTCCCCTAGCAGCGATGGTAAAATGACAGAGTCGGAAATCAAAGATAGAATTAAGCGGCTCTCTCAAACTCTGTCAAATACGGTATGCTTTTCTCTTATTTCTTAATGGATTGGCTACTATCTTGCTTTCCCAGGAAAACTGATTTTATTCTTAACGAATAAACCATGCAGGCGATGATTTCTAGATTACCGGATAAGGGGGCGAAACTACAGAAAAGGTTGACGGAGCTGAATTCGGAGCTTGCCAGATTAGGGATGGAAGAAAGAACTGGTGCTGATCTGGATGATTTCACCAGTGAGTTTCAAAGAGTGTTGAATGTATAGGATTTGCTTTATTGTAAACAGATGGTGTTTTTAATATTTCATAGAAACCTACTACTTGAAGGTTTCCTCGACTAAGATTGATGCTTTGTTCAATGTCATTTTGAAAAAGATTTCTAGAATGAAGGTTTTCTTTCCTTGTCCTTTACTTACAGTAGACTGAAGGGAGAAAACTTGGTGGAAAAATTTAGATATGGTTTTAATTTTGGTGGAATACTCCAAAATAGGGACTGGGGATGAAACAGAGAATGTACAAAGCTCATTTTGTAGGTCATTGTACCAATTTCACTTCCATTTATAATTAGAGTAAATTACTATTTTTATTTAACAAAAGTTTTAAATGTCGACAAATTTATTTATGAAAAAGAAAATTAAAATAGATTCCGTATAACAAAATTATTCAAACATTAAAAAATTATTTAAAAATCTCAAATTACCTTTTTCTTTATCATTACTACCATCATTCCTTATCTTTAAATCTTCAACATCAATCTATCTCCTTTTTCAGCAACTACTAGTCCATCACCCTAATCTTCATAGACATGGCCAATTCTAATTACTACTTATAGCTCACATATTTTGAAGTATCACTACTGCATTACTGTCTCTTTCTCTTTACCACCACCATCGTTGCATTATCTCATCTTTTTTTAATCTTTTCCAACGAGCTTGTCACGACAAAAAATGAGTCATGATTGGCTAGAAAAATTATCCCCTAGCAAGCCTACAAATTCGAATATAATTTGAATAAAAAAATTACAAACATTTTTAATAAATTTACAAATACTAAACCAACTTGGGTTGGTCGAGTAGTCAGCTCACTCATCCGCTTAAGCAAGTGTTGGGGGTTCGAATTCCGCCTTGTGCATGCAGCAACCCATTGGCCAGCTGCAAACTCTTAAATGGAGCTCCGATCCGCGACGGATTAGTCCTTGGCCTGTCGGATTGGGGGATACTAGAATGAATAGTTACACGTTATTTTAACAAAAACATAGAATAAATCAATATGATTGGATCCGGCCGGTAACATATGGAACATATAACGCCTAGGAACTCGACAAGGACTAAGTACTCATTACAGGTAATTATTCTTGAATAGAAGTCTCCTATTAGAGTAATCATTCTTGAAAATATCTCTTTTTATAACGGAATAAGTTTTGCAATTCAGTGACCGGACAATACATCTATAATCCACATGAGACCATATAAACCATATTATCCAAAATATATTTTATTTAGAAAATAGTAATTTATACAAATAAGTGAATTAATAAGGGAGTTCTCATACAGAAATCAAATCAAAAGTCCACACTTGGGTGGCTCCACATCTATGGGTAGCCATTTCCTCTTGAATGTTTGTATAGAATAACAGATCCAACGTGTGGTCTACACGTTAGGCTAGCAGCACTCCCTATTAGCTAAGGTCTGAGCCAGATGTATCTAGGTTAATGTCATAACCGTCGTTAACTATAATTTTCTAATACGAACCTCCCAAACCCATTCAAAACATATAATTTCAAATATAACAAATTCTTCAATTTTTCAAACATGTAAGGTATCAAATGAAATCAAATAATATTTTCTCATCCAAATCCTTTTCAATCATATTTTCTCAATCTTAAAGCAATTCAAACAGATTTTCCAATTTCAAAAGAAGTGAGTACCAACAAATACTTCAATGTTTTAAAAATACATATTAAGTAAAATCAAATATTTTAAAATAATATAAAGCTTTATCAAACATGCATATAGTCTCATAAAAATATATAGTCTCATGTGCTCATTAAAATGAGCTTAACAAGGATAAATATTTACTTCTAATAAATCGATTATTCAAGCTAATTTAAAATCCTTTGATAATAATATTTGTAATTATAATTCTAAATTCAAAGCACCGTATATCAAAATAATTATAGATGTAAAGCCAAACAATTATAAATGTAAAGTCTACTCACAACTTAGTCCTAAGGGACCGAAGAGACTAAACTCGAAGCAATTATAAATGCGGCACGCTGCTCGATGGTGACCTTCTCCAGTAACGGCAGCAGCAGCGACAGTACACACCATCGTTACCTCTTCCCGATGACGAGCTCTGTCATGTTCTCCTTCCCCTTTCATGAAGTCTCTCTCTCTTTCTCTCTCTCAGGCTCTCCGACGGCACAGTAGTTTGATGATGGCAAGGCTACCTTTGACGGCTCTGACTCTGGCTTCGGCAATGATGACGACGGAATCTCCCTCCTCTATTCATCGCACCTCTCTGCTCGGGCTTCCCTCAACAACGGCGACGGTTCTCCACGCGCAGCCATGATGACGACAGCAACGGCTGCGTAGCCCTCACTAGCGTCATCCTCCTTCTCATCTCTTCTTCCTTTCTTTTCCTTCTCCATTTTTCCTCTCCCTTTTTCTTTCTTTTATTCTCAACCATGTGTGTGTGTTAGGAGAGGGTTAGTATGGATATAATTAGGGTTAGGTTTGGGAAAGGGAACAAGGGTAATGTAAAAATTTTTGATAAAATTAGAGAGTAGGGTAATAATAAAAGAAATCAAATGTAAAATGTTATAAAAAAAAAAGCTCAGGACGTTACATTCTACTCCCCTTACAAAAATTTTCAGCCTCGAAAAATTGATATAATTTGTAAAAAGGTTACATAATTTTAGTCTTTTACTAAACATGAGAAAGAAGTATAATGTGATGCAAAGGTTACAAGATAGGTTTATGTTAAAAAGATGTGGTTAACATTTACACTCTCTTGTTCCCTTGATAAGACTAACACATATAGCGCTTTTCACTTCGTTCATCACTCCCAAAGAGCATCTGAACGTCAAACATCAGGACTAACCTTTCAACTTGTATCAAAATCTCCTTAACATCTTCCTCAGAACACTCCTACTTCGTAATCTTCTTTTGACGTCGCACACTTACAAGCTTCACCTTCCGGATCCATGAACCGCGTCTTAAAAACTAACGTATCGCTTGCTATATCTAGGAATTACATGTTAACCAATACAATCTCGAGTTTACTCAAAAGAATACAAAGCTTAGGAAGAGAAGAAAAAGTCACAGATGAGGTTCACAAGAATTCAGAAGAATGTGTAGGATCGCAATTAAATAAGGATGTATAAAAACTACGAAATATGCCAAAAAGAAAGTCAAATCACATTTTAACAAAAAAATCTGAATAAAAAAAACTTCAATAGAAGCAATAAAAGAAAAGATGGAGTATTAGGTCGAAACAAGTTCAAAATGAATAAAAGAAGTACAAAACTCACAAGAGATGGCCACTAAAGTCAACGACAATGTTCACAAAGATTTAAAAAATAATTAAAAATAAAATTAAATAGGACATCCATCAACAATGGATAAAACTAAGAGAATCATTTCACATTCCCAAGGAAAAAGATATGAGACGAACATTTTAAAAGAAATAATAAAAGCATAAATGTTATCACGTCACACAAATTCAAGTTGAATCAAAAGATGCAAGATTGATGAATTGGAGATTAATAACGATTAGGGACAAAGGTTTTTCCTCAATAACTTTGGAGAATACCTAGGTGCATAATCAAGCAAGGATATGTATAAGAAAAAAGACAATCAACAACGAAAAAAGCAAAGCAAAACATAAATTAAAAATACAACAACACATTTTGAAATAGACAACTTAACAATCATGAAAATAAAAAATAACAACTGTCACAAAAATTAGTATGCTTCCTTTCTCTTTTTATAGAAATCTTTAACTAAGTACCTTTGATATTATTATCATGACTTTGGACATTAAATAATTATGTTAATATAAAATTTGATATCTCCTAACTCAAAATAGTAGATAGATTATGTAAAACATGACAAGAAATGTAATTAATCTCTTTGTTATCCTTTAAGTCAAAATTTATATATACATTTAACTCATTCTTATCATTATAGTAAAATACAATCAAATGATTTTCTATAATAATGCAGTTAGACTTAGTATAAAGTTACAAATAATTTCACATATAAAACAATGATAACAATAAAACTAAAATTTGAAGTACTGACAATTAACAAACTAAGATCAGTTATAATAATTATTTTTATTTTTTATTTTATTTTATTTAATTATTTTTTTGGATCTAAATCTCCAATTGTGAATTTGCTTCTAACATATTTCAAGCGCGTAGTAAAAGAATTTCAAAAAATTAGTATGAAATTATATTTTTTTGTAAAGATAAAACATAAAAAAAATTCATCTTCATAATTAATTAACTGAACTTAAAGTTCGTGATCTAAAAACAAACTCAAATTATATATTTATATATATCTATGTGTGTACTGAATCTAAATTTTAAAAATATTTCTCTAAAATCCTTGTCTTTTTTAAAAAACATAATATCATTATATATATATATATATATATATATATATATATATATATAATTTTTTTTTTAATCAAAAGTACTTTAAACATCATGCAGGATTCATTTCAATCCTACTGAATTGAAAAGGCATACCAATTATGAAAGAGACAAAATAATAATAACAATAAGACAAAAAAAAAAAAACTAAAAAACTTGACAAAACACTACTGAGTAACTATCAACTAGAAAATTGAATTTTAACTATATCAATGAGTAAGAATTCTCTTATTACAAACAATAATGATATCAATCAGCATGCAAGACTCGAACAACAACAACAACAACTCATAAGCAACAACCTATTCCAATGGCTAGAGATAAATGATTCAGCAACAATATCAAGTATCATAAGAGAAAATAGAAAATTGTATTTATAAAAAAGTTGTAATATATAAATACTGAATAATACTGATAATAAAATAGCAACAACTTTGTTACAAAAGCATAGACATTTTAAACAACCAATCTTCTAATAATGAAATCCTAACTTACTTAAAAACTTACCATAATAGTCTTTATATATTGTGATTATTCTAATAAAATCTCAAGTTATTTTAATATTAGTTCCCGTTCATAAATAAGAAGCAACAAAGTTCACAAAAATCCTATATTATCATATTAAAATAAATAATATCTTTTTAATCCTAGTAAAAAATTTAATTCAAGGTATAAGCTCAAATAAGTACATAATTTCACTTATACTATTTTATTCTATGAATCCAATCAAATGTAAATCATGAAACATTAGGTCTCATTGAAAAATTAAATAATTTTAAAACTAGAGTTATTAAGGGTATATAATAGGAAAATGTGATTTATAATAATTAGTTGAATGTATAAGAAAAAAAACTCATAAGAAATTTATTTAGCTTTAAGAAATTAGATATTTAGTCTTTTTTTATCAGAAATTGCTAGCAATTATTTCCAATCTTTAAGATTTATAATTCTAATATCATAAAGGCACTACAAATCAAGAAAATCAATCTCTCTAAATCTCCGGGAATAAGAATAATAGTTGAGAATAGAAAAGTTTTCAGAAAAGTAAGAGTTAAGAAAATTCTTAGGTTTCAGATCTTAGTTAAAAGCAAAATTTATCCTCTAATCACCAACAAAAAACAAGCATTCACAATCTAAATCTCACCTGAATAATCAGAATAATTTCACTAAAGAAAAGCCATGTTCAACAAACAAAACCAAAACAGGACAGATTATTAAACTAGAAAAACTCAACCAAACTTTTAAATCGGAAAAGATATTCAATTCAACTAATAGATCATTCAAAAAAATTTGCCACACTTAAACAGAAAAAATCATAATTCCAATCCAGCAAACAAGAATAACACTTCATTCATATGTTCATCACATAGTTCTCCTTGAACAATTGAATAACAGTTTTCAAAATTATTAATTTGAAAGAATCAAAAGCAAATTAAAATTAGAGTAAAGTATCATTTTTGTTTCCAACGTTTGAGGTAAGTCCCAAAGTTGTCCCTAATATTTAAATCATCCTATTTCAGTCCCTAACGTTTTAAAATTGACTCAATGTTGTTTTGCCATTAGGGATCTGTTAACAGAATTGACGGCGGACAAAATTGAGACGATTTTAAAATGTAACGGACTTAAATAAGACGAAAACGTTGGGGACAAAAATAATACATAGAAATAAATTTTAATTTTATCCTTCACTAATATCAATCTTTTACTATAGTTATTCAATTATTTCTTAATCACATCTAAGTAAATTATACATAATCACATTACTTTGATTCTAAATAAATTTATTTTTTTATAATTTTACTCTTAAAATTTTTTATAATTTATTTTTTTAAGTGTAAAATTAAAAAAAATAAATTTATTTAGAAAAAAGCAATGTGATTAAGTAAAATTTACTTAGAGGCGATTAAAAAATAATTAAATAACTATGTACCGTAAAAAATTGATATTATTGAAGGATAAAATTAAAATTTATTTTTATGTATCGTTTTTATCCCCAACATTTTCGTCCTATTTAAGTCCCTAACGTTTCAAAATCGTTTCAATTTTATCCCGCCGTCAATTCTGTTAACAGATCCCTAACGGCAGGACAACATTGAGTCAATTTTGAAATGTTAGGGACTTAAATAGGACGATTTAAATGTTTGGGACAACTTTGAGACTTACCCCAAACGTTGGGGATAAAAACGATACTTTACTCTTAAAATTATGTTATAACTTCAAAGATTATCAACATAAGAAGAAAAATTTCAATATCGCTTATCAAATTCAGAACAAAGCATCTCGATCAGCAGCTAAGAAAATCCATGTAATTTCTAAATTCAAATGCAATTCTATAAAGAAATTAGATAGTAATTGATGAGTCGATATTTGATGATAATTTTTATCTTGAATTTAGTGGATTTCATCACAAAAATTTATATTTATACACTTGAATAGCATACTTTTGTGTTTTTCTCTTTAAATTGCACATAAGTGTGAAAACATGCTATTTTGTGCTTAATTTAATCAATTTAATTCTACTTTTATTCCATTCAATGTCGTGATATATTTTGTTAAATGATTTCAGGTCAATTAGGCAAAAATGACTTGAAAAAAGTGGAAGGAAAGTATGCAAAATGGGAGAACACAAGAAGAAACAAAGAAGAGACACACACTGAAGTGTGCATACGGACAACCTTCTATGCGTACGCACAAGACAAAATTCAGCAAGTATGCATACGTACACAATCCTGTGCGTAAGCACAAGTTTGGGCGCGTGACTTCATTAAAAAGTCACGTGACCCGCGATTTGGGGGCCTTTTGGCCCAATTTTGGATGCTCATAAGCTGAATAGAAGCTCTTTCAAGGGGAAAATCTTCCAAGAACACACACAATCAATTTTAGTTAGTTTTTAGCATGTTTTGAGTGAAATTTCTATAGAGAGAGGCTCTCTCCTTTCTCTCTAGGAATTAGGATTTTAGATTTAGATTTCTTCTTACTTTAGAATTCGATTCTTGCTTTAGTTTAGTTTCATGTACAATTCCTTGTTCTAGCCTCATAGTTCTTATAGTTTTCTTTTATTGTTACTCTATTTTGATACTCTTTATGTTAATGAACCTTTGTTAATTTGGAATTTCTTTAATGCAATTTTGATATTTTATATTCCTTGATGTTTATTTGAGTGATTGTTATTATTTCCTTGCAATTGATAGTTATAGATTTTTATCATTATTGCAATTTATATTATTTTTCTTTTATGTATATTAAGTATTTGATAAAATGTCTCTTTTAATTTTAGAGTAAAATTTTGTATTCTTTGCTTGGGTTGGTAACTTGAAGACTCTTGAATTATCAAAATCTAGTGTTGATTGGTAATTGAAGGTTGCTAGTTAGTTTGTTACTAGGAATTGACTAGGACTTGAATTAGAGTTAATTGTACTCACTTGACTTTCCTTCAATTGTTAGAGGATAACTAAGTGAGAGCAATAGACACTTACCATCACATTTGAGGATGATAATGAGGATAGGAATTTCAACTCTCAACCCTTGCCAAGACTTTTCTTAGTTGGTGTCTTTAATTGCCTTAGTTTAATTGCTTTTGGTATTTATTTATTATTTGCTTCTTTATTTTCTTGAAATTTAAATTTCTTGTTCATCATATTAAAAACCCCAAAAATTCTCATAACCAATAGCATGCATACTTCCCTGCAATTTCTTTGAGAGACGACCCAAGGTTTAAATACTCTCAGTTATTATTGGTTTGCATTGTGATAAATAAAATTAAACTTTGATTGAGGATTAATTATTGGTTTGGAACTATACTTCAACGGAATTATTTTGTGAAAATTTCTAACCGACGATTTCTCTCCGTCAGTAATTTATAGCAAACACCGTTTGAATCTTTTAAATAATACATGAAATCTTGACATCAGGAATCATAGAGAATACAACGACGAAAAAGATTAAAGCATATATTCACAAAAGCAAGGAAGATTAGAATTGGTTATAAGATAAATTGCGAACCAGAGCCTAAACTGAAGTTATTGCAAAAATACGTTCAAGAAAATCTACCAAAGAATAACCGAAGATTGGGTAGAAAAAAATGATAGGAGTAGCAAGAAGCGACAGAGGACGCATGATCATAATAATCATAAGACAACAATAACATAGAGGACAAGGATGACATTCCTATAGGCCTCTGATAGTACCATAATTTGTACAAATAGACGCACTTCTATTTATACAATTATGATCTTACCATAAGATATTTGCTCCATATTACACAAATTAAACCTAAGCTCTGATATCACTCTATTACGGCCCAAAATAAGGCATGACTGGCCAGAAAAATTATCCCTAGCAAGCCTAACAAATTCAAATATAAGTTGAATAAGAATGTTACAAATATTTTAAATAAATTTACAAATACTGGAATGAAAAGCTACACATTATTTTAACAAAAACATAGAATAAATCAATATGATTAGATCCTACCTGTGACATATGGAGCATATAAGTCTCCTATTCGAGTATTTGTTCCTGAAAATATTTTTTTGGAAAACGGAATGAGTTTTGTAACTCAGTGATCAGACAATACATCTATAATCCACATGAGACCATATAAACCATATTATCCAAAATATATTTTATTCAGAAAATAGTAATTTATACAAATAAGTGAATCAATAAGGGAGTTCTCATACAAAAATCAAATCAAAAGTCTACACTTGAGCGACTCCACCTCTATGGGTAGCCATTTCTTCTCGTGTGTCCGTACGGAGTAACAGATCCAATGTGTAGCCTACACGTTCGGCTAGCAACGCCCCTGCTAGTTGAGGACTGAGCCAGATGCATCTAGGTTAACGTCATAACTGCCGATTGTAAAACCCGGTTAATTAACGGTTAATTAACCCATAAATTAGAATTTATTCTAGAAAGCCTAAAATGTAATTTTTATGGCTAAATGTGATAGAGGAGATTGAGACGAGAATTTTGGTACCAATTTCATAGAATTCGGACCAAGATTGGACCGAACGGGCCAAACCGGACCCAAAGTGGGCCCTTGGCCCAACATAACTAAACCAAAATCCTAGTTTTCATCACTCTCTCTCCTCACAACACTCAAAAAACACGCTGAAATTGAAGAAAGGGGAGGAAGAACACTCTCTCAAGTTCTTTCTCTCACTTGATCTTCAAACCACCATAACTTTTGATCTAGAGCTCCGATTGCCGCTCCGTTTGCGGCCACGCGTTCACCGCGGAGAGCTCTACAAAACCCATACAATTAATCTTGAGGTAAGCTACGTTTTTCTCTTCGAAATTCCAGCCTTATTTTCGAGTTTTATGAGCAAAAATATTGAGATTTTGGGCTCTTTGATGTTATAGGACCCAACACTCTTGAAGGAGAAGGTTAATCTTGTCTCCTTGGACCTTGGGTGTGGTAAGATTCTCAACCCTAGTGTGATTTGTTGTTCTATGATGTTTGGGTATTGAAATATTGTGTATAGGTATGATGATTGTGGCTTAGGTTGTGTATGTGTGAATATTGGAGCTTGATTGGTGATTTTGAAAAGCTTGGAGAGGGTTTGGTGGTGAAAAATCTTTTCTTGGAGGTTTTGAGGCCTTGAGAGCTTGTGGATAAGTGGTTTGGAAGTGCTCCGATTGAGCTTGGGAAATCGGCTAAGGTATGGTTTCGGTTTTCCGTATCTAATATGTAATGTGGTAGGAAATACTTAGGCTAGAGGCCCTAAGATAGGCATTGAATTGTTGGTGTTGTTGAATAGTTGATATATATGATGTGGTCATATATGTGATGATGATTAATGATGCCTTGATGGTATGATGTATGAGAAATATGCATGTTGTAATATATGCTTGTTGATTGGTTATGGTTGAATTGTGGGTTGAACCATGTTGATGGTGAGTATGATATTAATTGTGTACAATGATGATTTATTGGAATTGGTGTTGTTGAGAATTGGCATGAGGAAGAGTATATGATATGTCAATGTGTTTGGGTTTGAGCCACTTGGGTGAAGTGGGTTAAAATGATGAGATAGTGATTTTGGTAATTTGTGGTAAAGTGTCAATGTGTAAGTTGAGGAGGCTTGATGTTGAATTTGATATATTTTGATGGATTTCAAAGAAAAGGGATGAAATTGGCATGTTTTGATTGATTTTGAAATGAGTTGGAAATGGCTTGTTTTGAAAATGACACTTTGTGGTTTTGTATGAAAAATATGATTTTTGGGCATACTTTGACGGGACATAACTTGGACTACGGATCTCTATTTTGTGACAAATCTGTTTAAAAATGAAATTGAATCCGGGATGTCCATGCCGTTCGAAGAACGGGTGAAAAACGATTTAAAATGAGGAAGTTATGTCCGTTGGAAGATTGGGGTTTAAATCTGTGAATTCTGCAGCTTTTAACTTAGAAAAATTTTAGCAGAATAACCCCTTGCGCGTAGGCGCACTTGGCGCGTACGCGCCGATCTTCCAGAAAGCGCCATCCACGCGTGCGCGTGGTGTGCGCGGGCGCGCCGATTGTGCTGCACCCAATGCCCAGCCATTTTCCAGAGAGTTATGCCAGAACTGTGCCAGTGTTGTGCCTGGGGCACGAGAACACCCACGCGTACGCGTGGTTGACGCGTGCGCGTCGATTTGCTAGTTTTCAATCCACGCGTTAGCGTGCATGACGTTTACGCGTCGATGAGTTTTTGAGGCCATCCACGCGTGCGCGTGGAGTGCGCGTACGCGTGGCCCTGTTTTCATCCCAAAGTTGATTTTTGAGTTTTAAAAGCCAAATCTCATACTTCTAAGCCTCTGATCTCACCATTTATGTCTTAAATCATTATGACATGCCTACCTGTTAAAAAGGGGCTAGTGAATGAGGTAACTTGCGAGTGAAGCAAGGGAAAAATGAATGATCAATGAGGATCAAAGATGATTATGTGAGATGCGGAGGATGGTGGTGGAAGTGCTTGTTATGCCATGGGCCGAAAGGCTGTAATTGTTAATGAAACGGCTGGTTATGGATTTAACTGTGAGCCGGGTGGCTGGTTATGGATTTAACCGTGAGTCGGAATGGCTGTGTATGATATGAATATTGGCTGGTTCTGGACTGAACCGTGAGCCGGATGGCTGATATGGATGTTGATCCATGGATGAGAATTCATGCATGTATATGCTGAATTATTGATAATTGAGATTTGCACTTCCACTATCTGAGATACGAGTTTCCCTGGGTAGTAGCAGTGGCTAGCCACCACGTGCTCCAGGTTGAGACTTGATACTCTGTTGACCCTATGTCGTAAGTGTGGCCGGGCACTGTGAAAGACCCGGATGAGCTCGCCCCCGTAAATATTCACCAGTGAGGGTGATGGATATAGATCATGATTATGATCAAGTTTATAACGAGTATAACTCGAGTTGGGGATGCGTGACAGAGGGACAGTCCAATGGTTAGCGACCAGGACTTGTCGGGTTGGCTCTATAACCGACAAGATGATATCATCAGCCACTAGGGACAGGCATTCATCATATGCATACTATATGAATTGTTTGAGATTGCCTATTTGACTGTATATTACTTGTTAATTGTCTAAATGCCTTAACTGCTCCTATTTGTATATTCCTTGTTTGATATAACTGTGTTTGCTATATTATACTCCACTGGTGGTTGGGAGGTTTGAAGGAACTGGAAAGGGAAGTATTAGCTAGACTGAAGAATCTTTAGTTAGATGTCATTATATGGTTTAGCTTGTTTATAAGCTTTGATATTATCTGGAGGAAGTTCTAGGATTGCCTTCGGCTTTCCTCTATTATTATGTATTATATATGTGGAAGCTGTTACCATGCTTGGGACCTCTGGTTCTCACCCATGCGGATTTTGTGGTTTTCAGATGCAGGACGTGAGGTTTCCCGCTGAGGCATGCTGGAGACTTCTAGACTTTGCAAAGATCCTTTGTTCTCGGGACTATGTTTTGGTTTATATATTTTGCTTAGATATTTTTATCTCCATTAAATAATACAAACTGTGATGACTCCTCTTATGGGAGATTTTGGAGAATAGGTTTCTGTATTTGTGTCCCTTTGGGTTTCCTTTGGGGTTTTCCTTATTTTTATCATATGTATATATTGCTATGCTTGGACCGGTTATCTTCGCAGCCGGATCTTGAGTCTTGGTATTCCTGTTTTTGACACTCCTTTGTATATATATAATCTCGTGTTGGTTTATCCTTGTTCGTTACATTATCGATCGGAGTGTTGCGCTTTTGAGTTGCGATTTTTGTTTACCCCTTTTTCTACAAAGGCTCCTAGTTATAATCAATCATTCATACTACTATACGTACTAAATTTTTATTTTAGATGTCGTAATACCTTGCCATCTCTGAATTATGACTTAAGCATAAGACTCTGTATGGTAGGGTCTTACACCGATAACTACGGTTTTCTAATACGAGCATCCCAAACTAATTCAAAACATATCATTTCAAATATAACTAATTCTTGGTCTTTCAAACATATAGGATGTCAAATCAAATCAAATAATAATTTCTTATCTAAATTCTTTTCGATCGTATTTTTTCAATCTTAAGGCAATTCAAACATATTTCACAATTTCAAAATAATTAAATACCAACAAATACTTCAATGCTTCAAAAATACATATTCGAGTAAAATCAAATATTTTAAAATAATATAAAGCTTTATCAAACATGCATATAGTCTCATAAAAGTATACAATCTCGTGCAGATTAAAACGAGCTTAACAAGGATAATATTTAGTTCTAATAAATTGATTATTCAAGCTAATTTAAAATCCTTTGATAGTAATCTTTGTAAGTATAATTATAAGTTCAAAGTACCATATATAAAAATAATTATATATGCATAGTCAAACAATTATAAATATAAAACCTACTCACAACTTGGTCCCAAGAGACTGAACTCGGAGTACCAAATTAAAAGTGAGAAAGGTTGGAACAGAATAGATCGAAAGAGCGCAAAATTTAGATCGAGGTAGTGGCAACAACTCCGACTAATACCATAGCAACAGCATTGAAATAATCACAGTTGTGGCGGTTGAAACAGAACAGAACGAAAACAAAGTTGCATAAATGAAATAGTAGCAGAGAAAAAGCGGAAATGAGGCAAGTTAAAGGAAAGGACCTAGACTAGAACAAAGGCACTTCGGCGGCAATTTTCCAAAAACTACAACGGTAACGGCGACAAGCTCCAGCAGGGTGCTTAAGCCGGAACCAAAAGCGGTGCCAGCAAGGAACGACTCTGACGGCAGCGTGCTGCTCGACGATGACCTTCCCCAGCATTACCCCTCTTCCCGATGACGAGCTCTGTTGTGCGCTCTCTCTCTCTCTCTCTCTCTCTCTCTCTCTCTCTCTCTCTCTCTCTCTCTCTCTCTCTCTCTCTCTCTCTCTCTCTCTCTCTCTCTCTCTCTCTCTCTCTCTCTCTCTCTCTCTCTCTCTCTCTCTCTCCAGCTCCCCGGTAGCACAGTAGTTTGACGATGGCGAGGCTGGCTTCGACAGCGGCAACTAGGGCTCGCTGAAAATATTGAGAGAGAGAGAGAGAGAGAGAGAGAAAGAGAAAGAGAGAAGAGATGATGATAATAGTGGTGGAGATAAGGTAATTTGGAGTTTTTAGTTGATTTTTTAGTGTTTGGATAATTTCGTTATACGGAACCTATGTTTCATGGGTATAATTGTAATTTTCTTTTTTTTTCATGAGTAGATTTGTCATCATTTAGGACTTTCATGGGTAGAAATGATAGTTTACTCTTATAATTTAAAGATTTAATTATTCTGTTGGTCCTTATAGTTTCACCAAATTTTCAATTAGGTCTTTATATTTTTTTCTTTTATTTTGTAATTAAATCTTTCTTAGTGTAAAAAATGTTAGAATTAACTAAATATTTCTCTACAAATTAAAAATATTTATAATTAAAAATCTAATTAGATCTTTGATCACATGTTTTTTGGAAAAATATTCTGTCAATTTTAAAAATAATCTAAAGACCCAACTGAAAAGAAAAAAAAATATAAAAACCTAATTACAAATTTGGTAAAATTATAGAAACTAACAGAATAATTAAACCTAATTTAAATTATAGAAAAACATGCTATAAATGTACTTTAAATTAAAATTACTCTGTATCTTTATTTTGACTTTTGACAACTAACATTCTCGTCTACAAATATAAATCAATTTATATGGATTAAAAATAAAGATTACTATAATATTATCAGAATTTATTATTTTTGTTATTAATTAGCCAATAATATTTAAGAATATGAGATAAAATATATTATTGAATTACTAAACTAAAATGATTAGACTAAGAGTCCATTTAAAAAGTAACAAAAGCTATTTTTTTCTTTTAAATTATGAAATGTTATAGAAAAAATTATTATAAAGAACTGTTAGAAATATTTAATTATTAAAAAAGATCTTTGATATTAAAATTATTTAATAAAACTAATTTTATAATATTTAAAAAAAAGACCAAATCTTTTTTGTGAAAAGACAAATATATCTTTAGATTATTTATTTATTTATTTATTTATTTGTAAACATATTTTTTTTTAATTATCTATCATACTCAAATTTTTATTCTTCATCTATAATTCATAGAATATTTGTTACTGCCAATCACAAAATGTAAGACCTGGAAGTAGCTGGTAGTATACTAATGTCTTACTATTGTCATATATAAAGTAGTCAACAATGAAGATCAAGAGTTAGCCCTTGAATCAAATACAATAATCGGTGTTGATCTAATTGGTCTCGTAAAATATTTCTATACCTTTGTCATAGACACCTGACATGTAAGTTGATTTTCTAATGACCTTGCAGAAATATTGCTATCGAGTAAACCTCTATTACCTCTCAGGACTTGCTTGCTTTCGAGGAATCTAAAAACAAATTTGAAAAAAACATATTACTCAATAGCAATGTTTCTACAAGGATATACCAAATACAGTATTGAAAAATCAACTTACCTGTTAGCAGTCGGGTGTCTACCACAAAGGTATACAAATATTTCATGTCAGAGACCAATTAGATCAGCACCTATTAGTGCATTTGATTCAAAGGCTAAGTTTTGAATAATTGGAAAAAGAGATCTCGAAACAAATTCCACAAGTTTTGAATGAATTATTTGATGCTCATTGTTGACTACTCTATATATAATAATAGTAAGACATTAGTAAGGACTTATATTTTGTGATTGGCAGTAACAAATGTCTTTATGAGTTATAGATGAAGAATAAGAATTTGAGTATGATAGATAATTAGAAAAAAATATGTTTAAAAAAAAATAAATAAATAAATAATCTAAGGATATATTTGTCTCTTCACAAAAAAGATTTGGTCCTTTTTTTAAATATTATAAAATTAGTCCTTCTAAATAATTTTAACATTAAAGGTCTTTTTCAATAATTAAATCTTCCTAACGACCCTTTGTAATAATTTTTCCAAAGTTACATTATGCGTGTTTGGTACCATTTTTAAAAAACGCTTTTAATTTTTCGAGAAGTTAATTGAGAGCTTTTGAAGAAGTAAAAAAATATGACTTCTTCCTTCTCAGGAGTTATTTTATCACTCCTACTAAAAGAAAATTTTGGATTTCAAAATAAATTAGACTATTACGCTGCTATTTTCTGTTTCCGCTGGAAATATTGGCCCTCCACCATTATTTTCACGCAATGTTCTATCTGCTAGAAGTACTGGCCTTCCACCATTTTAAACAATGTTCTATCTGCTAAAAGTACTGACCTTCCACCATTTTTTTTCTCAATAAGGTCATTTTCTTATTTGCAATATCTCTCCACTTTTTTATATATCTCTTCATGTACGAAATGTTTGTTTAATTTTTTTTACGTTCTTCCTCAACAAATTCATGAAAGTGGCAAGTCCGAAAAAAAAATTGATTGGAATGAACAAAATATATTATATCCATAAAAATATATAAAGAAGAGATGGTGACTGGAAATAAATCTAGAACACATTTTAACAAAACTGGTTGGATAAATTTAAAAATAAAGTTCTTGAAAGAGACCGGTTTGAATTATGAGTATAAACAATTTAAAAACAAGTAGGATTAGGTTATATAAAATCAACATTCAATATTAAAAGGTATTTGTTATCGTCGTTATTTTAATATCTATTTTCTTTGTATAAAAAAAAATTGTATTGTTTGAGTCATTTATCCAAACGCTACGAGTTTTAAATAAGTATTTCTATAACAAAATCTAAATAGAAAATAACTTATTCATAAATTGCTATTAATAAAAGTCATTATATTTTATTTTTTTTCAAAAGAATTTATTTAAAAAGTTTATCCAAATTGAGAGAAATTGAATTGATGGCTAAATAATAATAAAAAATAATAAATTCCAATAACTGCCTAATATTTCTCTTAAAAAATTAATTTTGGATATTTGAGATATATTAGATAGTTATTTATTTATATTTGTATTATATTTGAATGAATACTAATTATTTTTTATTAAAAGTTAGTCTTAATATTTTTATTTGTAATTAAAAGTAGTAAATTAAAAAATTAAAAATAAATTTTAAACCATTAATTAAATCAATTTACCAGTATCTTTGGTAAAAACACCCTAACAAATTAAATAGTCAAATACCTAATTAGAATTGTGAATAAGCTAATGATTTTGATTTTATTTTTTCATTTGATAGGAGCTGCACGTGAGACGTGACGACAATCAGGTGGACCACGAATATCAGAGGCTCAGAGCATTAGAGCAAAAAGATATAGAATCTTTAAGAAGTACTTACGGTTGGTGGTTCGAGTCAAATCTATACACTTGAATACTTGATGCTGAAAAAAGCTCAAATGACATTAAGTGCGAGGAAGCTGACTACAACCATATCGTGGAAAATATGAACAGAGACCTAAACCCCAAAACTTTTGGGATTACTCTTCCTAAGAGCCAACCTGCATTATTGCTGCAGAATTTGGAAAGCTAACCTAAGAAAACACATAATATAGACATCTGTCAGTACTGCGACGACATTCTAGGCAAAACTTGACGAGCGACTACATCTTCTCCTAAAATAGTCTTCAGTTGATATAAACTGCTCAGTGCTACTAATTGAATCTGTATCATCCTCTATGTCCAGCAAAGCAAGGCTTAGATGCGACTGAATATCAATTGAAACTGGCTCCCCATCTAATCTGTCAAGCTCCTCCGATGCATTAACTTCTTCTTCTGCCCATCTTATCACTTCTTCAACACCTTGTAGGAGCTTCAAGATCTGTAATTAAGGAAACATACATGAAAATATTTAAAACAAAAGGCAGGGTAAGTAGAGAAAACCTGAGCAGGCCAGACTTACAAGGCTGATATGAGGCCGCCATCTAAAAGATCGTCTAATGCAAAGAGTCGCAGCTAGAACCATTCTTTGAATGTGAGAATGGTTGTAATCACTACCTAGACTTGGATCAAGTAACTCAGAAAGCTTTCCTTCCTTCAAAATTGGCGTTGCCTGCATATTGTCATCAACCACAAGGATTTCCAAATATTAGGACCCGTGTCTCATGGGATGCATGGGTAGATGCTGAAAATAGAACATGGAAAAGTGAACGTACCCACGTAACAAGACTCTGTTGGACCTTAGGACATACATTATTAATTGGCTTCTTACTTGAGAGAAGCTCAAGAAGTACAACACCAAAAGCATATACATCAATTTTGTCAGTCACTTTACCATGCATAAAATACTCAGGAGCTAAGTATCTGCCAGATAAAAGTGAAAATATTCAGGGACAGTCAACACTATAGGTAACAAAGCAAAAGAGGAACCAGAGGACTTGTTATGTACCCAAAAGTTCCAGCTACATCAGTACTTGTATGGGATGAAGAAGCACCCCAACTAGCCAGTCCGAAATCTGACAGCTGAACAGATAAACTAGTTGCTTAGGGATGTGGAAAATTGAGACCAAGTGGGAGAAGATTCTGAAAGTAGAAAAAATTAACGAAGCATGGGAACGAAAATAAGTTCAAATACCTGAGGCTCAAAATCATCTGAAAGAAGGATATTAGAAGATTTTACATCCCTATGGATCACAGGATGTGCAGATCGATTATGCAGATGGTTTAATGCCTCAGCTACACCCACAGCTACCTTGTACCTCTCTTGCCAACCAAATGCCCTGCAATCATTCTTGTTGCCTTAAACAGAAAACACAAGGAAGAAATGCAAATTAGAGGGGTGCAAAAAAATAGATTAAG
Organism: Arachis stenosperma; assembly: GCF_014773155.1. NCBI lineage: Eukaryota > Viridiplantae > Streptophyta > Magnoliopsida > Fabales > Fabaceae > Arachis > Arachis stenosperma. The sequence continues at coordinate 144,913,048 of NC_080379.1, read as the reverse complement.
GTAATTGCTAGAGGAAAAAGGCAAACAAGTATTTACCATAAAGGTTTTCTTCTAAGCTTCCCCTTGATAAAAGATCAGAAACCAGTAGTAAATTATTGCTGTGAATACAAAATCCAGATAGAGATATTATGTTCTTATGATGCAAAGTTGTGACGATCTCAATTTCCTTAACAAAATCTTTTATAGCATTTTCAGATGGCTTCAAAATTTTGATTGCCAATTCCTTGCCCTCTGCAAGACATCCTCTGTAAACATGACTACACCCACCTATTCCAACCAAATTTTCTGAAAATGTAATAAAGAGAACATATCAGAAGATATCACAAACAAGCAGCAGCAAGGGGGGGGGGGGGGGGGGGGGAAGGCAAAAGGATATTAGACTGATTAATACAAACCACTCGAGAAGTTTGCTGTTGCGGATACAAGTTCTTGGAAACTATACAATTTGCAGGAAGATGAGTATTTCTCTTGTAAGGCCAACAATTCTTCAGGAGTGACACTGGAATGACAAAAAAGTGGAGAAGGAGTAGCAATATCATCCGATTCATATGGCACAATGGCACCACTCTCTGCATCTAGGTTGCAATCGCCAATAGGATCAATATTCTGTTCCTCATCAACATGGACTACAGCAGAAGGAGAGTTGGGTTGTTCTGATGCCATGTGAAAAGAAGGGGTATTTTTCACCAAAGATTTCTGCTTATTCCTTTTTGGCAGAAACACCTGGCGCAGTAGCAACCAACCATGTTTTAGACGGTCTGGTTTGACCACTGCATTCGAATAGCTACAAGCATCATCAGGCTTCTGAATTGGCACCAAAGCCAGTGAATTTTCCTGACTATCATTCAACCCTTCCTTAGGTAGAGCTGCAGAACTATCTGGTTTTGAACAGTCTGATTTGACCACCGGAATCGAATAATTAGAAGCACCATCAGGCTTTTGAATTGGCACTAAAGCCAGTGAATTTTCCTGTCTATGACTATCAGCCAACCCCTCCTTATGTGTGGTTGTAGAACTATCTGGCAACACTAACAGCCGTACACAGCATTCATTGCTCTTCTGGCTTCTCTTTTTCGTTAAAGATTTGCTTATGAAGGAGGGGCTTGCATTTAGTTTTACTGCCACGAAAGTTAAAAATAAATAAATCTATCAATAAAATTGCAGTCCACGTTGATATCGAACTATTACACATGAAGACAAATACGCAATACAACATAACTAAAGTTAAACTAACAGAAACTGAAATAAAAGTGGCTTTGTACCGAGTGGATATAGAGCAAAGGGTAAGAAAGATAAAAACCTTGATCACTACTCATAACAGTAGCTTCTCTGCGGAATGCAACTTTGCCACTATCAACAGCAAATACAGATACACACTTAGGCAATTTCTTTGCGCAGTATTTGGCAATGGCTGCCGAAGACCGGAGCGCGTAAAAGCTCTGAGAAGTTCCTAAAATAACCGTATCAGCACCAAGAGATTCCGCTTCCTGCACAAGCAGTTTCCGCGCCGATGTGCCTCTACACACTTTAAGCTTCAGCTCAACCTAGTCCCCCAAAAAAAAAATGACAATGAACATAAAAGCGTTATGGACAACCTGAGGTTTTTCTGATTAATAAAAGTAACTAACAGGCATTAGTTTTAACGGCTCATTTTCTTTCCCTCGTATTCTAGGCATTCCAGATAAACCGTTAAGAAAGTGCAAAAAAAATTAATTACTTAATTAAAATATAATATAAATGTTCAAGTGAACCTGCTTCAAGTGGCAGAAGCCTTCGTACACACCAAGAACTGAATCAAAAGCCTTCACAAGAGAGAGCATAGATGCAGCATTCTCTGCACAAAAGGAGAAAAAAATAAGCTACATTCTAGAAAGTTCCAGAAAGAAGAGAAACTAGAGGGAGAGGAGCGAGAGAGGGACCTGAGGAGACGGCGTGAAGCGCAATGACGACGTCGCCGGGCTCGGCGACCTTGAGGAGCGTCCACGTCAGCAGCTCCCGGCTCCAGGGATCCAACTTCACACCAACGAGGAGATTCCGGCCACGGCCTCCGCCTCCGGCTCCGGTTCCTCCGCGCTGGGTGGCGGTGGCATTGTGGCCGGTGAACTTCATCGGCGTGAGAGTCCTCTCTCTCTTCTCTCCCACTCTGTGTCTGAGCACTTTATGTTTGTTGGGCGTTGCGTAAGCGAATCTTTGTGTCTCACTGGCCAACACACTCAGGGTAAATGTTACTCCGCTTCTCTCTTTCGCTCTCCACAGTGCGCCTTTCATCTTGACCGTTGCTTCTGTTGACTCCTATATCTCTCTCTTACTTTTTCTTTCAGATCTTTATCCCTTATAGATCTAGTCTACAGTTCACTTACTAGTGATAGGTTGAACCAAAAGATGATACATTAATACTTAATCCAAGTTCTCAAAAATAAGTTTCCTTTTAATAATAATAATAATCTTGAGATCATGAGCTTTAAAAAAAAAAAAATTTCACAGTTATCTTTTTAAAAGATTTTATGAAAAAATAAAATAATTTTATATTTGAATATCTCATATAAAAATTTTTTTTTATTTATCAATTATATTGGGTATAATAATTTTAAAATATTTTTTTGTTGATTTATTACATAAAAAATATCTTTTTTTAAGAGAAAAAATCTTTAAAAAAAGATATAAATTACAACTTCTAAAAAAAGATGTTCTTTTTTTATTTTTTTAGTGTTTTTATTTTTATTACTAAAAATTTGCTAAACACGTTAAAAAATTAAAAAAAATCTTTTTTCATTAAAAAATATTTTTTTATCAAAATAATAGCGTTCAAACAAGTATTATATAATTAACATTTTTAATCTAATACTATTTATTTTAACCATCTGTATACAAAAATTTGAGTTAAACCCCAAAATGGTCCCGAGATTAGCGTTTTACACTAAAATCGTCCCCTGATATTTCAATTGCACCAATTACGTCCCTAAGATTGAAAAAAATGCACCATATTAGTCTCTGACCTATTTTTCATTAACGACGTGATGACATGGCATAATGACGTGGACTATAAGTGGCATGTGTCATTTCATGATTTGGCCACGTGTAATGATATGATGATGTGGTGACCAGTGACACGTGGCATGCTGACGTGGATGGTTGTGCCACGTGTCACAATGTTATTTGACCACGTGTCCGGTTGTGCCACGTGTCGCAACAGTATTCGTCCCGTATCATCCATTATGCCATCGTTGTATATACACAAAATTAGTTCATCACTTTGCATTAAGTGACTCATTTTAGTCCTTGAAATTGAATGTTGTGCACCAAACTAGTCCCTTCACCAATTTTTTCTCATTTTTTTTAAATTTAAAATTTTAATATCTTGGATACACTAATTTCAATTCTATTTTTTCATATATCGTTTAAATACAAGTGCTTTTATAAAAAAAATTTAAGATTTTTGTTTTAATTATATAATTTTTTTAATAATTTAACATTGGTAAATTTTGTAATATATAAGTACGTTATTATAAAAAAATAATTATATGATTGATTAGACACATTTTTTTCATAAAAAACATGTATTTTTAACAAGAAATTAATAATTAAAATAAATAATTTTTTCTTATAAAATACACGTTTTTGTTATGTATAAATGAGCTAGATTGAAGGAACTTCAAGCACCTTCACTACCACATTTGACCTCTGCAGTCTAGACGAAAGAGATCAGAGATGATAATGAGGGAAGCTTGAAATACCTTCACGTCAACTCCAAGACAGCGGCTATTAGAGGTATCTGCAAGAAAAAATATTTTATAAAAGTACTGAAAAGAGGTCAGAGATGGTAGTGAAGGTGTTTGAAAAGCCTTCACGTCAACTCCAAGTCGGCGATTAGGGTATTCGTAAGAGAAAAAATATTTTATAAAAACACTTTTATTTGAAAAACATGTGAAAAAATAGAATTGAAATTAATGCATTAAAAATATTGTGAATTTTGAATTTATCGAAAAAATGAAAAAAAACTGGTGAATGGACTAGTTTGGTGCACGACATTCAATTTCAGGGACTAAAATGAGTCACTTAATGCAAAGTGAGAGACTAATTTGGTGCATATACAATGATGATATAATGGATGACACGTGGACAGATACTGTTATGACACGTGGCCAAATAACATTGTGACACGTGGCACAACCATCCACGTCAGCATGCCATGTGTCACTGGTCACCACATCATCATATCATTACACGTGGCCAAATCATGAAGTGACACGTGTCACTTACAATCCACGTCATCATGCCATGTCATCACGTCGTTAGTGAAAAATAGGTCAGAGACTAATATAGTGCATTTTTTTCAATCTCAGGGACGTAATTGGTGCAATTAGAATCTCAGGGACGATTTTAGTATAAAACGCTAATCTCAGAAACTATTTTGGATTTAACTCCAAAAATTTAGTTATTTATATAGAATATATATTATAATATAAAATATATATTAAAAATAAATTAAATAATATATATTTATATATAATTATATGATGATTGATTTTTTGTGTGTATATAATATTTTATATTTAAATTTATCAAAGTAGTTTTTCTTTTCTTTTGGGTTGACATAGTTAGAGAAATTATCCATATTCAAAAATAATAACACTTCTAATATTTTGAGTTAATTAAACTTATACTGATTTTAAAAACTATAAATAATTTTTAATTTTCAATAAGAACAAAAACAATAGGTATAAAATAAACATATAAAACTAACTAGAAATATATCATTGTGAAAATATCAAAAAAGAAAAACACAGATTAACTCTAATAAAAAAAATTGTGAATCTGAAACTTGGGACCATACCATTAGGCTAGTCATAATTAGTGATCATTCAAATAGTAACATTGATTGGTTAAACATTATAATAACAAAAATATTATTCGTATATTAAAATTAATTATTAATATATTTATATATAAAAATATATGTGATTTAATTTATTTTTAATATATATTTATATTTTAATATATATTTTATATTAATAATTAATTTTAATAATTAATTTTAGTTTATATATAACATAATATTATAATAAACAAATTGATATTGCTTTTGTTATTTTAAATGTTAAAGGAAAAGAAGGAAGAAGGAAACGAACAACTGGCACATAACATGTTGGCGAGTAAATTCAGTTATAAAAAAACCCTAGTAGAGAAAGAGTACGTACTCCATACTCAGAGAGAATGAGAGAAGGAGAGAGCGGGAACGAGCGTTTGAGGGCAAAATACAGTGAAGATGGCGGCCATGCCGTCGGAAGAGATAAGGGGGAGAGTGTGGGTGGGGGTGCATCCGGTGCCAAGGAGGGTTTTTCAAAGTATACAAAGATCTCCTTTAGAGATAAAGTCATTGGTTCAGAGAAATCGAAAGCCTTTGTACTTGCAGGATCTCTATCTAGGGATAGTATAGCGACAGTGGTGGGCAAGCAGGGCGATCCCCAACCTCCATGTGTAAACTTCACTGAAGAAGCCAAGCTTTGTTTGGCAGAGCCTTATCGAGAAGTTTTGGTGATAAAAGTTTTTGATAAAAATTATAGTTACACAGCTCTTTCACAGAAGCTTCGGATGGTTTGGCGCATCAAAGGTGGCTTTGATCTGCTTGATGTGGGGTTTGGGTACTTCATGGTAAAATTCGATGCAGGTGAAGATCGTGAGAAGGTCATGCTTGGTGGCCCGTGGTTGATTGAGGGACTGATGAGCGGATAATTTGTACGCTTTTTGGCATTATTTTTAGTATGTTTTTAGTATGATCTAGTTAGTTTTTAGTATATTTTTATTAGATTTTAGTTAAAATTCACTTTTCTGGACTTTACTATGAGTTTGTGTGTTTTTTCTGTGATTTCAGGTATTTTCTGACTGAAATTGAGGGTCCTGAGCAAAAATCTGATTCAGAAACTGAAAAGGACTGCAGATGCTGTTGGATTCTGACCTCCCTGCACTCGAAGTGGATTTTCTGGAGCTACAGAAGCCCAATTGGCGCGCTCTCAACGGCATTGGAAAGTAGACATCCTGGGCTTTCCAGCAATATATGATAGTCCATACTTTGCCCGAGATTTGATGGCCCAAATTGGCGTGGCAAATCAGCCTCAGAATTTCCAGCGTTTAACGCTGGAACTGGCATAAAACTTGGAGTTAAACGCCCAAACTGGCATGAAAGCTGGCGTTTAACTTCAGAAAAGGTCTCTACACATGAAAGCTTCAATGCTCAGCCGAAGCACACAACAAGTGGGCCCGGAAGTGGATTTTTCTGTCATTTACTCATTTCTGTAAAACCTAGTTTACTAGTTTACTATTAATAGGATCTTTTGACATTGTATCTGTACCTGATGACACTTTACACGTTTCTTTGTGTACTTTCCACGGTATGAGTCTCTAAACCCCATGGTTGGGGGTGAGGAGCTCTGCTGTGTCTTGATGGATTAATGAAATTACTACTGTTTCTTACTCAATCATGCTTGCTTCCGTTCTAAGATATCACTTGTTCTTAAACCGGATGAATGTGATGATCCGTGACACTCATCATCATTCTCAACTATGAACGTGTGCCTGACAACCACCTCTGTTCTACCTTAGATTGAGTAGATATCTCTTGGATTCCTTAACCAGAATCTTCGTGGTATAAGCTAGAACTGATGGCGGCATTCAAGAGAATCCGGAAGGTCTAAACCTTGTCTGTGGTATTCTGAGTAGGATTCAATGATTGAATGACTGTGACGTGCTTCAAACTCCTAGCAGGCGGGGCGTTAGTGACAGACGCAAAAGAATCAATGGATTCTATTCCGGCCTGACCGAGAACCGACAGATGATTAGCCATGCTGTGACAGAGCATAGGAACGTTTTCACTGAGAGGATGGGAGGTAGCCACTGACAACGGTGAAACCCTACATACAGCTTGCCATGGAAGGAGCCTTGCGTGTTTGATGAAGAAAGACAGTAGGAAAGCAGAGATTCAGAAGATGGAGCATCTCCAAAACCTCAACCTATTCTCCATTACTGCATAACAAGTACTTATTTCATGTTCTTTTGCTTCTCACAATCAATCCTGATAATTTCTGATATCCTGACTAAGATTTACAAGATAACCATAGCTTGCTTCAAGCCGACAATCTCCGTGGGATCGACCCTTACTCACGTGAGGTATTACTTGGACGACCCAGTGCACTTGCTGGTTAGTTGTGCGGGGTTGCAAAGTGTGATTGCAATTTCGTGCACCAAGTTTTTGGCGCCGTTGCCGGGGATTGTTCGAGTTTGGACAACTGACGGCTTATCTTGTTGCTTAGATTAGGACTGTTTTATTTTTGTTAGTTTAGAGTCTTTTAGTTGAGTCTAGTTTCATATTTTAAGTTTGGTGTCAATTGCATGCTTTTGTTTTTCTTTTAATTTTCGAATTTGCATGTCTTTAGTCTCTTTTTGATCCGTAAAAATTCTAAGTTTGGTGTCCTCTTGTGTTTTTCCCTTAAAATTTTCGAAAATTAGTGTTTGATTTTCTGAAAAGTTTAAGTTTGGTGTCATTTTGTTGTTTTTCTTTCCTCTTTTCAAATATAAAATCTTTTTCATAAAAATTTTCAATCATATCTTTTAATTGCTATTTTCAAAATCTTTTTAATTAACTAATTGATTCAGTTCTCAATTTGCTTTGATCTTATTTTCTTTTTGATTTTCGAATTTTTATTTTAATTTTCTTTTGTTTTATTCTATTTTTTCGTTTGACTCAAAAAAAAAACAAAATTTATCTGTTTGCAATCATTATCATTTCCCTTTTGTCCATTATGGACCTAAGTGGGATTGATCAGTCCAAAAGGACTCTGGGGTCATATGCTAACCCCATTACAGCTGCATATGGGAGTAGCATCTGTACACCTCCCATCAAAGCAAGCAGCTTTGAGCTAAATCCTCAACTCATTATCATAGTGCAGCAAAATTGCCAGTATTTCGGTCTTCCACAGGAAGAACCTACTGAGTTTCTGGCACAGTTCTTACAAATTGCTGACACAGTACATGATAAAGAGGTGGATCAGGATGTCTACAGACTATTACTGTTTCTATTTGCTGTAAAAGATCAAGCTAAAAGGTGGTTGAATAACCAACCTACAGCAAGCATAAAGACATGAAAACAGTTATCAGACAAATTCCTGAATCATTTTTACCCTCCAAAGAGGATGACACAGCTAAGGCTGGACATCCAAGGCTTTAAACAAGAGGATAATGAATCTCTTTATAATGCCTGGGAGAGGTATAGATGTATGCTTAGAAAATGCCCCTCTGAAATGTTTTCAGAGTGGGTACAGTTAGACATCTTCTACTATGGGCTTACAGAAAAAGCTCAGATGTCTTTAGACCACTCATCTGGTGGATCTATACACATGAGGAAGACAATTAAAGAAGCTCAAGAGCTTATAGACACTGTTGCTAGAAACCAACACTTATACTCTAGCAATGAGTTCTCCCCAAAAGAGGATGTCATGGCAGTAGTCACTGATCCTAATCCTCAGGAACAGATGATTGAGCTTAATCAACAGTTATTCCTGATGACAGAACAGTTAGCAGAATTTAAAGAGATGCTCCATGAAACTAAAGTTACTAACAAGAACATAGAACTGCAGTTGAATCAAGCAAAACAGCAGATGTCTAAACAGATAACAGGAGAGTGTCAAGCAGTTCAATTAAGGAGTGGGAAGACACTGAACAACATCACTCCAAAGAGTAAAAAATCAGATAAAGAACAATTGACAGAGGATAACCAAACCACTGTTCAAAATCCCTCTGAGGACAGTAAGAGCCCAGAGAGGAATGTTATTGGCGTTCAAACGCCAGAAAGGGAAGGAAAGCTGGCGTTAAACGCCCATTCCTTGCCCAGTTCTGGCGTTCAAACGCTAGAAAATGGGGAAAAGTTGGCGTTAAACGCCCATTTTCCACCCAATCCTGGCGTTCAGACGCCAAGGGAGGATCAGACACCTGAGAGTGCTGACAGTAATCCCTCTAAAAAGGCTTCTTCAACCACTTCTGTAAGGAATAAACCTGCAGCATCTAAGGTTGAAGAATATCAAGCCAAGATGCCTTATCCTCAGAAACTCCGCAAAGCGGAACAGGATAAGCAATTTGCCCGCTTTGCAGACTATCTAAGGACTCTTGAAATAAAGATTCCGTTTGCAGAGACACTTGAGCAAATACCTTCTTATGCTAAGTTCATGAAGAAAATCTTAAGTCATAAGAAGGATTGGAGAGAAACTGAAAAAGTGTTTCTCACTGAAGAATGCAGTGCAGTCATTCTGAAAAGCTTACCAAAAAAGCTTCAAGATCCTGGAAGCTTTCTGATACCATGCACATTAGAAGGCGCTTGCACCAAGACAGCCCTATGTGATCTTGGAGCAAGCATCAATCTAATACCTGCATCCACTATCAGAAAGCTTGGGTTGACTGGAGAAGTCAAACCAACCAGGATATGCCTCCAACTTGCTGATGGCTCCATTAAACATCCATCAGGCATAATAGAGGATATGATTGTCAAGGTTTGGCCATTTGCCTTTCCAACTGACTTTGTGGTGCTGGAAATGGAGGAGCACAAAAGTGCAACCCTCATTCTAGGAAGACCCTTCCTAGCAACTGGACGGACTCTCATTGATGTACAAAAAGGGGAAGTAACCCTGAGAGTCAATGAGGATGAGTTCAAGTTGAATGCTGTGAAAGCTATGCAGCATCCAGACACACCAAATGACTGCATGGGCGCTGACATTATTGACTCTTTGGTGGAAGAGATCAATATGACTGAGAGCCTAGAATCAGAGCTTGAAGACATCTTCAAGGATGCTCAGCCTGATCAAAAAGAACCACAGGAAACAAAGGAATTTTCGAAAATTCCTCAGGAGGAGGATAAACCTCCCAAACCTGAACTCAAACCACTACCACCATCCCTGAAATATGCATTTCTGGGAGGGGTGAAACTTTCCCAGTGATTATAAGCTTGCTTTAAATCCACAGGAAGAGGAAGCATGATTCAAGTGCTAAGGACACACAAGACAGCTCTTGGGTGGTCCATAAGTGATCTTAAGGGCATTAGCCAGCAGATGCATGCACAAGATCCTGTTGGAGGATAATGCCAAACCAGTGGTCCAACCACAGAGGAGGCTAAATCCAGCCATGAAGGAGGTGGTGCAGAAAGAGGTCACTAAATTACTGGAGGCTGGGATTATTTATCCTATTTCTGATAGCCCCTGGGTGAGCCCTGTCCAAGTTGTCCCCAAAAAGGGAGGCATGACAGTGGTTCATAATGAAAAAAATGAACTAGTTCCTACAAGAACAGTCACAGGGTGGCGTATGTGTATTGATACAGAAGGCTCAATACAGCCACCAGAAAGGATCATTTTCCTTTACCATTCATAGACCAAATGCTAGAAAGACTAGCTGGTCATGATTATTATTGCTTTTGGATGGCTATTCAGGCTACAACCAAATGCAGTAGATCCTTAGGACCAAGAGAAAACAGCATTTACATGCCCTTCTGGCGTATTTGCCTACAGAAGGATGCTTTTGGTCTGTGCAATGCACCTGCAACCTTTCAGAGGTGCATGCTCTCTATCTTCTCAGATATGGTAGAGAAATTTCTGGAAGTCTTCATGGATGACTTCTCAGTATATGGAGACTCATTCAACTCCTGTCTTAATCACCTAGCACTTGTCCTGAAAAGGTGCCAAGAGACTAACCTGGTTTAAACTGGGGAGAAATGTCACTTTATGGTGACTGAGGAAATTGTCCTTGGGCACAAAATTTCAAGCAGGGGAATAGAGGTGGATAAGGCAAAGGTAGAGGTAATTGAAAAATTACCACCACCTGCCAATGTTAAGGCAATCAGAAGCTTTTTGGGGCATGCAGGATTCTACAGAAGGTTCATAAAGGATTTTTCGAAAATTGCAAAACCTTTAAGTAACCTGCTAGCTGCTGACACACCATTTGTGTTTGACACACAGTGTTAGCAGGCGTTGAGACCCTGAAAGCTAAGTGGTCACAGCACCAGTCATCTCTGCACCAGATTGGACATTACCATTTGAATTAATGTGTGATGCCAGTGATCATGCCATTGGTGCAGTGTTGGGACAGAGGCATAACAAACTTCTGCACGTCGTCTATTATGCTAGCCGTGTTCTAAATGATGCACAGAAGAATTACACAACCACAGAAAAAGAATTACTTGCAGTGGTTTATGCCATTGACAAGTTTAGATCTTACCTAGTAGGATCCAAGGTGATTGTGTACACTGACCATGCTGCTCTTAAATACTTACTCACAAAGCAGGATTCAAAACCCAGGCTAATAAGATGGGTGTTGCTTCTGCAAGAGTTTGATATAGAAATAAGAGACAGAAAAGGGACAGAGAACCAAGTAGCTAATCATCTGTCCCGAATAGAACCAGTAGCTGGGGCGTCCCTCCCTTCTACTGAGATCTCTGAGACTTTCCCAGATGAGCAACTCTTTGCCATTCAGGAAGCTCCTTGGTTTGCAGATATTGTAAATTATAAAGCTGTGAGGTTCATACCCCAGGAGTACAGCAAAGTGCAAAGAAAGAAATTAATTTCAGATGCCAAGTACTACCTCTGGGATGAACCATATCTCTTTAAGAGATGTGCAGACGGAGTAATCCGCAGATGCATACCCAGAGAAGAAGCACAAAAGATCCTATGGCACTGCCATGGATCACAGTATGGAGGGCATTTTGGAAGTGAGCGAACAGCCACTAAAGTCCTCCAATGTGGCTTCTACTGGCCTACTCTCTATAAAGATTCCGAGAATTGTGCGTAACTGTGATAGTTGCCAAAGAGCTGGTAACTTGCCTCACGGAATGCCATGCTCAACAAGGGATATTAGAGATAGAATTGTTTGATGTATGGGGAATGACTTCATGGGTCCATTCCCACATCATACTCAAACACTTACATTCTGGTGGCAGTGGACTACGTATCTATGTGGGTGGAAGCAATTGCTACACCCACTAATGATACCAAGACCGTGCTGAAATTCCTCCAGAAACACATCTTCAGCAGGTTTGGTGTTCCCAGAGTACTAATCAGTGATGGGGGCACTCATTTCTGCAATAGACAGCTATACTCTGCTATGGTTAGATATGGAATCAGCCATAAAGTGGCAACTCCGTATCATCCACAGACAAATGGGCAAGCTGAAGTCTCTAACAGAGAGCTAAAAAGAATCCTAGAACGGACTGTGATAGCCCGAAGAAAGGATTGGGCAAAGAGCTTGGATGATGCTCTGTGGGCATACAAAACAGCATTCAAGACTCCTATAGGAACCTCCATACCAACTGGTGTATGGGAAGGGTGTCATCTGCCCGTAGAACTGGAGCATAAAGCCTACTGGGCAACAGATTCCTAAACATGGATGCTCAGTTAGCTGGTGTGAAAAAAGATTGCTCCAGTTAAATGAGCTAGAGGAGTTCAGACTCAATGCCTTTGAAAATGCAAAAATGTATAAGGAAAAGGCAAAGAAATGGCATGATAAGAAGTTGTCAACCAGAGTCTTTGAGCCAGGACAAAAAGTTCTGCTCTTCAACTCTAGGCTCAAATTGTTTCCAGGAAAACTCAAATCCGGTGGAGGGGTCCGTATGTGATTACAGGAGTGTCACCATATGGATATGTTGAGCTTCAGGATATTGATTTGACAAAAAGTTCATTGTTAATGGACAGAGAATCAAGCATTATCTGAAAGCAATTTGAGAGGAATGCTCAAAACTGAGACTTGAGTGAGTCTTAGTAAAGGTCCAGCTAAAGACAGTAAAGAAGCGCTTGCTGGGAGGCAACCCAGTCATTAGGAGGTTATATGATTTGTTTTTACAGAGGCAAGTATCAAAAATGAAGGAATTCACAGAGTTACAGAAGGATTCAGCTCAAAAAGCAGAAAAAAAAAGAGCTGCTGGCGAAAAAAAAAATGCCAGTAAGGGGCATTTTGGGCGTTAAACGCCAGAATGGGTACCATTCTGGGCGTTTAACGCAGGATGGTGCCATTTGGGCGTTAAACGCCAGAATGGGCACCATTCTGGGCGTTTAACGCCAGGTGTGCAGCATCCTGGGCGTTTTAGAAAAAGCCCAGTGATAAAGGAAATTCTGGCGTTTAACGCCAGCCAGGGCACCTGGCTGGGCGTTTAAACGTCCAAAAGGGGCAACATTGGGCGTAAACGCCAGAATGGGTGCCATTCTGGGGTTAACGCCAGAAAGGTGGGGGGACCACAATTTTGTTTTCAAATCAATTTTTTCAAACTTTCCTTTTCCTACCCATGCTTTTCTACAAAAATAATCAAACCCTTCATCATTCACTTTCAAATCTTCAAAAATCTAAAATCATCTTCAAATCTCTCAAATCAATCCCAAATCTTGTTTAAAAACTCACCCTTCTTTCAAATTCTTTCCATATCTTCTCAAATCTTCTTCCAAATTTTCTTTTTTTTTTTCGAAATCTCTCCTCCACTTATAAATACACGTTTGTTCTCATCTCTCTTCTTTTCTTTTCTTGCTTGAGGACAAGCAAACTCTAAGTTTGGTGTGCTTTTCCGTGATCACTAAAGCCAAGATTCATCAATATCATGGCTCCTAAGGGAAAACAAACCAATTAAGAGGCAAGAAAGAGAATAATCCAAAGAATCTTTGGAATCAAGAGAAGTTCTAACCAAAGAAACATGAGACCATTATCACAAAATAATGGGTCTGAGGTCAGTGATCCCGGAAGTGAAGTTTGATCTGAAAGAAGATGAATATCGGGGATCCAAGAGCAAATCAAAACAGAGGATGGGAAGTTCTAACCAATCTGAAATAAAGGTTGGAAGGAATATGGTTCAGGAATTTTACTCAAATCTGTGGCTAACAGATAAGCAGAGAATGACTGGAACTGCTACCATACCTACAGAACCATGGCAGAGGGAAAGTTATGTACTTCCATCTGGACAAAATAAGAGAAATCTTCAAATTACCTCAATTGCAAGATGATCTGACTCCTTTAATAGGAGAATGGTGAGAGCAGATAAAGGGTTGGATCAAGTTCGAGAGGACATGCCTCCCTGGAAACTAAGTGGATAACCAATTCAAAGGGTGTCCCAAACCAACTCAAGAGGGGAGACCTCAAACCAATTGCAAGAGGTTGGCTAGACTTATTGGGCGTTCCATATTGCCCACTAGCAACCGTTCTGAGGTCACTATCAAGAGAGCAGTGATGATTCATGCATTATGCTTGGAAAGAAGTGGAGGTTCATCATGTGATTGCTTGTGAGATCTACACAATTTGCAAATAAGAATTACCCAAGCTGACCTTGCTCTGTAAAGAGGCTGGGGTGAAGATGGGAGTAGATGAATTCATACCCATTGAACATCCAATCACCAGAAGTCAATGGAAGGACAAATGCAAGACAACTCTATCAAAAGGAGGGTGCAGGAGTTCCTCCCTGAATTCCCTGAAATGGCTACTGGGCCAACTAGAAGCATCTATCAACAAGTTGCAAGACTATGGAGCACTTAAGGAAGAACAGCAGAATAGAACTGCATGCTCTGCAAATTGCTGAAGGAACAAGAGAAGCAGGGGCGTGAACTCCAAGAGATGAAACGCCCAAAAGCTCTCCTCTCAAGTTGAGGGAGCATCCACTTCTCAAAATCAAGGTTGTTGAGTCTAACTCTGTGAAAACTCTATCATTAGGAGCCTATTTTTGTTCGTTTTTTTTGGTTGTTTTCTAATTTTTTTTCTTCTTTTAGTTTCATTTATATCTATATTTGAGTCTTGTCTTAATTCATAATTAATAAAATTTATGCCTTAAAGTTATGAATGTCTGAATCCATCACCTCTCTAAATGAAAAATGCTTTAATCACAAAGAACAGAAGTACAGGATTTCGAAATCCATCCTTGAAACTAGTTGAAAGTTTGATATGGTGACAATACTTTTTGTTTTCTGATGAATGCTTGAACAGTGCATATGTCTCTTGAATTTGTTGTTTTGAGAATGTTAAAGATGTGGCTCTTGAAAGAATGAGGGAAAAAGAGAATGTATTGAGGATCTGAAAAAATCATCAAAATGATTTTGAAGCAAAAAAGAAAAAGTAGTGAATACAAAAAAAAATTTCGAAAAAAAAAAGAGAAGAAAAAGAAAAAAAAAAGAAAGAAATAAAGTTGTGAACCAAAGCAAAAAGAGTGTGCTTAAGAACCCTGGACACCTCTAATTGGGGACTCTAGCAAAGTGAGTCACAATCTGAAAAGGTTCACCCAATTATGTGTCTGTGGCATGTATGTATCCGGTGGTAATACTGGAAGACAGAGTGCTTTGGGCCACAGCCAAGACCATACACTAGCTATGTTCAAGAATCATCATACTTAACTAGGAGAATCAATAACACTATCTGAGTTTTGAGTTCCATCATTCTGAACTTCAAAGGATAGAGTGAGATGCCAAAACTGTTCGGAGGCAAAAAGCTACTAGTCCCGCTCATCTAATTGGAACTATGTTTCTTTGATATTTTGGAGTCTATAGTATATTCTCTTCTTTTTATTCTATCTTGATTTTCAGTTGCTTGGGGACAAGCAACAATTTAAATTTGGTGTTGTGATGAGCGGATAATTTGTACGCTTTTTGGCATTATTTTTAGTATGTTTTTAGTATGATCTAGTTAGTTTTTAGTATATTTTTATTAGATTTTAGTTAAAATTCACTTTTCTGGACTTTACTATGAGTTTGTGTGTTTTTTCTGTGATTTCAGGTATTTTCTGACTGAAATTGAGGGTCCTGAGCAAAAATCTGATTCAGAGACTGAAAAGGACTGCAGATGCTGTTGGATTCTGACCTCCCTGCACTCGAAGTGGATTTTCTGGAGCTACAGAAGCCCAATTGGCGCGCTCTCAACGGCATTGGAAAGTAGACATTCTGGGCTTTCCATCAATATATGATAGTCCATACTTTGCCCGAGATTTGATGGCCCAAATCAGCGTGGCAAATCAGCCTCAGAATTTCCAGCGTTTAACGCTGGAACTGGCATAAAACTTGGAGTTAAACGCCCAAACTGGCATGAAAGCTGGCGTTTAACTCCAGAAAAGGTCTCTACACATGAAAGCTTCAATGCTCAGCCAAAGCACACAACAAGTGGGCCCGGAAGTAGATTTTTCTGTCATTTACTCATTTCTGTAAAACCTAGTTTACTAGTTTACTATTAATAGGATCTTTTGACATTGTATCTGTACCTGATGACACTTTACACGTTTCTTTGTGTACTTTCCACGGTATGAGTCTCTAAACCCCATGGTTGGGGGTGAGGAGCTCTGCTGTGTCTTGATGGATTAATGCAATTACTACTGTTTCTTACTCAATCATGCTTGCTTCCGTTCTAAGATATCACTTGTTCTTAAACCGGATGAATGTGATGATCCGTGACACTCATCATCATTCTCAACTATGAACGTGTTCCTGACAACCACCTCCGTTCTACCTTAGATTGAGTAGATATCTCTTGGATTCCTTAACCAGAATCTTCGTGGTATAAGCTAGAACTGATGGCGGCATTCAAGAGAATCCGGAAGGTCTAAACCTTGTCTGTGGTATTCTGAGTAGGATTCAATGATTGAATGACTGTGACGTGCTTCAAACTCCTAGCAGGCGGGGCGTTAGTGACAGACGTAAAAGAATCAATGGATTCTATTCCGGCCTGACCGAGAACCGACAGATGATTAGCCATGCTGTGACAGAGCATAGGAACGTTTTCACTGAGAGGATGGGAGGTAGCCACTGACAACGGTGAAACCCTACATACAGCTTGCCATGGAAGGAGCCTTGCGTGTTTGATGAAGAAAGACAGTAGAAAAGCAGAGATTCAGAAGATGGAGCATCTCCAAAACCTCAACCTATTCTCCATTACTGCATAACAAGTACTTATTTCATGTTCTTTTGCTTCTCACAATCAATCCTGATAATTTCTGATATCCTGACTAAGATTTACAAGATAACCATAGCTTGCTTCAAGCCGACAATCTCCGTGGGATCGACCCTTACTCACGTGAGGTATTACTTGGACGACCCAGTGCACTTGCTGGTTAGTTGTGCGGGGTTGCAAAGTGTGATTGCAATTTCGTGCACCAGGGACACTATGTTGCTGTAAAATCGTGGGATATAGATTTTCGGCCATGTGAGGAATCCTTCGGGTCTACACTTGTATGGGTTCATATTTCGGGGCTCCCAATCTGGTGCTATCAGGAACAAGCCATGATGCGTATTGTTTCTGCAATAGGAGTTCCCATCAAAGTGGACTTAGCCACTAAGTTGGCTGAGAGAGGATGATATGCCCGAGTATGTGTTCAAATATAAATTTAGGATTGCCAGTGATCAAGCATATCATTGTGGAAGGCGTAACTCATGTAGTGGAGTATGAAAGTTTAAATTTAATTTGTAACTCTTGTGCACGTTATGGTCACGATATGGCACAGTGCTTGGGTAGAGACTCTAGGGAAGGAAAGAGTGCTGATTCCGATGCCACCAAGCCACGAGACGGTACAAAGGCAGTGCCACATCCTGAGACCAAAATTCACAATTCAAATGAAGTAGAACCTGATGTGGTAGGTGGCGTTACTGGCGAGAATCCTGCACCGATGATGAGCGGATATTTTATACGCTTTTTGGGGGTAATTTCATGTAGATTTTAGCATGTTTTAATTAGTTTTTAGTTAAATATTATTAGTTTTTAGGCAAAAATCATATTTCTGGACTTTACTATGAGTGTGTGTATTTTTCTGTAATTTCAGGTATTTTCTGGCTGAAATTGAGGGAGCTGAGCAAAAATCTGACTTATGCTGAAAACGGACTGCTGATGCTGTTGGATCCTAACCTCCCTGCACTCGAAATGGATTTTCTGGAGCTACAGAAGTCCAATTGGCGCGCTCTCAACGGCGTTGGAAAGTAGACATCCAGGGCTTTCCAGCAATATATAATAGTCCATACTTTGCGCGAAGATAGTCGACGTAACTTGGCGTTGAACGCCAAGTACATGCTGCTGTCTGGAGTTAAACGCCAGAAACACGTCATGATCCGGAGTTGAACGCCCAAAACACATCATAACTTGGAGTTCAACTCCAAGAAAAGCCTCTACTCGTGGATAGCTTTAGTCTCAGCCCCAGCACGCACCCAAGTGGGCCCCAGAAGTGGATTTCTGCACCAATTATCTTAGTTTACTCATATTCTGTAAACCTAGGTTACTAGTTTACTATTTAAACAACTTTTAGAGAATTATTCTGTACCTCATGACATTTTCAGATCTGAATTACATACTTTTTGACGGCATGAGTCTCTAAACTCCATTGTTGGGGGTGAGGAGCTCTGCAGCGTCTCGATGAACTAATACAATTCCGTTATTTTCCATTCAAACACGCTTGTTCTTATCTAAGATGTTCATTCGCGCTTAATTGTGGAGAAGGTGATGATCCGTGACACTTATCACCTTCCCCAAACCATGAACGTGCGCCTGACAACCACCTCCGTTCTACATCAGACTGAATGAGTATCTCTTAGATTCATTACGCAGAATCTTCGTGGTATAAGCCGAATTGATGGCGGCATTCATGAGAATCCGGAAAGTCTAAACCTTGTCTGTGGTATTCCGAGTAGGATTCTGGGATTGAATGACTGTGACGAGCTTCAAACTCCTGAAGGCTGGGCGTTAGTGACAGACGCAAAAGAATCAATGGATTCTATTCCAACCCGATTGAGAACCGACAGATGATTAGCCGTGCTGTGACAGAGCATAGGAACGTTTTCACTGAGAGGATGGGAGGTAGCCATTGACAACGGTGACACCCTACATAGAGCTTGCCATGGAAGGGACTTTTCGTGTGTTGAAGGAATTCAGGGAAGAGTTGAAGTTCAAAGGACAAAGCATCTCCAAAACTCCAACATGTTTCTCATTACTGCACAACAAGTAACGCTGTTATTCTCTTTTATTTTTATAATCAAATCTAGTAATTTCACTTATAATCCTATTGGCCTCCTGACTAAGAGTAATAAAATAAATATAGCTTGCTTCAAACCAATAGTCTCCGTGGGATCGACCCTTACTCACGTAAGGTATTACTTGGACGACCCAGTGCACTTGCTGGTAGTTGTGCGGATTACAAATTGTGCACCAAGTTTTGGCGCCGTTGCCGGGGATTATTCGAGTTGAACAACTAAAAATTTATTTTATTTCTTAGATTAGGATAATTTATTTTATTTTTATTGTTCTAGAGTCATTAAATCTTGATAGGATAGTTTCTTTTCAAAAATTTCTTTTCAAAATTTATTTTTCTTTTAATTAATTGCTAATTTTCGTGAAGTTTAGTGTCTTGTTCTAAGTTGGTGTCAATTTCATATCTCATATTTTTCTTTAAAATTTTCGACTTGTGTCTTTGTTCTTCATTGATCTTCAAGTTGTTTATTTTCTTGTTTGATCTTGAGTTTTTCTGCTTTGGGTCTTTCTGTTTCACTTGTGTCTTTTTAAAGCATTAATTGGAATATCTAGAACAAGTGTTATTTATTCCCAATTGGCTAGAGTATTGGTTTATATTCTTGATAATTGGGTATACGCTTTGGAACCTTTTCAAAAATAATTTTTCTTGATTAATCTTGTGCAAACTTTAAGTTTGGTGTTTCTTGTTAATCTTTCATAATTTTCGAAAATTCATTAAAGTTTTCTAAAAATTTTAAGTTTGGTGTTCTTCCTTTTGTTCTTAGTGTTCTTGTGATCTTCAAGGTTCTTGAGTTTTTCTTGTGTCTGATCTTAAAATTTTAAGTTTGGTGTTCCTTGGTGTTTTCCCTCCAAAAATTTCGAAAATAAGGAGCATTGGATCAAAAAATTTTAAGTCTTGTGTCTTTTGTGTGTTTTTCTCTTTCATAAAATTCAAATTCAAAAAAAAAATTTTATTTTCTAACTAATTTTGAACTACATTTTTCGAAAATCTTATATAAAAATTCAATTTTCAATTTCAAAATATTTCCACTTTCTTTTATTTATTTCGTTTTATTTTATTTTATAAAAATTAATTTTATAAAATAAATAATATCAACATATATACCATTTCTTTATTCCAACTGGAATTAAGTGGGAATGAACAGTCCAAGAGGACTCTGGGGTCATATGCTAACCCCACTACTGCTTCATATGGGAGTAGTATCTGTATACCCTCCATTGGAGTCAGTAGCTTTGAGTTGAATCCTCAGCTCATTATCATGGTGCAACAAAATTGTCAGTATTCTGGTCTTCCACACGAAGAACCTACAGAGTTTCTGGCACAATTTTTGCAAATTGCTGACACAGTACATGATAAGGAAGTGGATCAGGATGTCTACAGATTATTACTGTTTCCATTTGCTGTAAGAGATCAAGCTAAGAGGTGGTTAAACAGCCTAAGAACAGCATAAAAACATGGAAGCAGCTGTCAGAAAAATTCCTGAATCACTATTTCCCTCCAAAACGGATGACACAGCTAAGGCTAAGCATCCAAGGCTTCAAACAAGGAGATAATGAATCTCTTTATGATGCCTGGGAGAGATACAGAGAGATGCTAAGAAAATGCCCCTCTGAAATGTTTTCAGAATGGGTGCAATTAGACATCTTCTACTATAGGCTTACAGAAAAAGCTCAGATTTCTCTAGACCACTCAGCTGGTGGATCTATACATATGAAAAAAACAATTGAAGAGGCTCAAGAGCTTATTGATACAGTTGCTAGAAATCAACATCTGTACCTAAGCAGTGAATCTCCATGAAAGAAGAAGTTAAAACAGTAACTGCAGAACTCAGTCCAGTGGATCAGGCTAATGAATAATCAGCAATTAGACTTTCTAACTCAGCAGCTAGCGAATTCAAGGAAATATTACAGGAAACAAGAATGGCCAACAGGAACATGGAAGCACAATTAAAGCAGAGAAAAGCAACTGTCAAAACAAATAACCGAAGAATGCCAAGCAGTTCAATTAAGAAGTGGGAAAATATTAAATACCTCACTTCAAAGCAGCAGGAAACCAAGAATGAACAGATGGATACTCAAATCCCTCTGAGGACAATCAGAGCCCAGAGAGGAATAAAGCTGGCGCTGAACGCCCAGACCATGCTCATTCCTGGCGTTCAACGCCAAAAAAACAAGCATGAATCCGGCGTTGAACGCCCAAAGGGAGCATGGTTCTGGCGTTCAAACGCCAGTAACAAACAAGGAAGTGGCGTCTAACGCCACTCCAGCTCCCACCACTGGCATTCAAATACCCAGTGGGGAATCAGTCACATAAGTGTGATAACAACCCTTCTAAAAAGGCTTCCCAACCACTTCTGTAGGTAATAAACCTGCAGCAACTAAGGTTGAGGAATACAAAGCCAAAATGCCTTATCCTCAAAAACTCCGCCAAGCGGAACAGGATAAGCAATTTGCCCGCTTTGCAGACTATCTCAGGACTCTTGAAATAAAGATTCCGTTTGCAGAAGCACTTGAGCAAATACCCTCTTATGCTAAGTTCATGAAAGAGATCTTAAGTCATAAGAAGGATTGGAGGGAAACTGAAAAAGTTTACCTCACTGAAGAATGCAGTGCAGTCATTCTGAAAGCTTACTGAGAAGCTTAAAGATCCTGGGAGCTTTATGATACCATGCACATTAGAGGGTACTTGCACCAAGCAAGCTTTATGTGATCTTGGGGCAAGTATCAACCTAATACCTGCATCTACTATTAGAAAGCTTGGTTTAACTGAAGAAATCAAACCAACCAGGATATGTCTTCAACTTGCTGATGGCACCATTAAATACCCATCAGGTGTGATTGAGGACATGATTGTCAAGGTGGGCCATTTGCCTTTCCTACTGACTTTGTGGTGCTGGAAATGGAGGAGCACAAAGTGCAACTCTCATTCTAGGAAGACCTTTCCTAGCAACTGGCGAACCCTCATTGACGTCCAAAAAGGGGAAGTAACCTTGAGAGTCAATGAGGAGGAGTTCAAGTTGAATGTTGTCAAAGCCATGCAACATCCAGACACCCCAAATGACTGCATGAGTGTTGATATTATTGACTCTCTGGTAAGAGGTCAATATGGCTGAGAGTCTCGAATCAGAGCTAGAGGACATCTTTAAAGACGTTCAGCCTGATTGGAGGAGTCAGAGAAAATAGTAGAACCTCTGAAAATCCCTCAGGAAGAGGAGAAACCTCCTAAACCCGAGCTCAAACCATTACCACCCTCCCTAAAATGCATTCTTGGGAGAAGGTGATACATTTCCTGTAATTATAAGCTCTACCTTAGAGCCACAGGAAGAGGAAGCACTAATTCAAGTGTTAAGGACACACAAGAGCTCTTGGGTGGTCCATCAGTGATCTTAAGGGCATTAGCCCAGCTAGATGCATGCACAAGATCTTACTGGAGGGTGACGCCAAGCCAGTGGTTCAACCACAAAGGCGGCTGAACCCAGCCATGAAGGAAGTAGTGCAGAAAGAGGTCACTAAATTACTAGAGGCTGGGATTTATCCTATTTCTGACAACCCCGGGTGAGCCCTGTCCAAGTCCCTAAGAAAGGTGGCATGACAGTGGTTCATAATGAAAAAAATGAACTGGTTCCTACAAGAACAGTTACAGGGTGGCGTATGTGTATGATTACAGAAGGCTCAATACAGCCACCAGAAAGGATCACTTCCTTTACCATTCATAGACCAAATGCTAGAAACACTAGCAGGTCATGAATACTACTGCTTCCTGGATGGATATTCAGGTTATAATCAAATTGCAGTAGATCCCCAAGATCAGGAGAAAACGGCATTCACATGCCCATCAGGAGTATTTGCATACAGAAGGATGCCATTTGGCCTGTACATGCACCTGCAACCTTTCAGAGGTGCATGCTCTCAATTTTCTGATATGGTGGAAAAATTTCTGGAAGTCTTCATGGATGACTTTTCAGTGTTTGAAGACTCAGCTCCTGCCTTAACCATTTAGCTTGTTCTAAAGAGATGCCAAGAGACTAACTGGTTTAAACTGGGGAGAAGTGTCACTTTATGGTGACTGAAGGAATTGTCCTTGGGCACAAAATCTCAAACAAGGGAATAGAGGTGGATCAAGCTAAAGTTGAAGTAATTAAAAAATTACCACCCACCAATGTTAAGGCAATCAGAAGCTTTCTGGGGCATGCAGGATTCTATAGGAGGTTATAAAGGATTTTTCAAAAATCGCAAACCCTAAGCAACCTGCTAGCTGCTGACACGCCATTTATCTTTGATAAAGAGTGTTGTAGGCATTTGAGACCCTGAAAGCTAAATTGGTCTCAGCACCAATCATCTCTGCGCCAAATGGGCATTGCCATTTGAACTAATGTGTGATGCCAGTGACCATGCCATTGGTGCAGTGTTGGGACAAAGGCATGACAAGCTTCTGCACGTCATTTACTATGCCAGTCGTGTTCTAAATGATGCTCAGAAGAATTACACAACCACAGAAAAAGAGCTACTTGCAGTGGTTTACGCCATTGACAAATTCAGATCCTATTTAGTAGGATCAAAAGTGATTGTGTACACTGATCATGCTTAAATATCTACTCACAAAGCAGGATTCAAAACCCAGACTTATAAGATGGGTGTTGCTTCTGCAAGAGTTGATAGAATAAGAGACAGAAAAGGGACAGAGAATCAGGTAGCAGACCACCTGTCCGAATAGAACCAGTAGAAGGGGCGTCCCTCCCTCTCACTGAGATATCTGAAACCTTTCCGGATGAGCAACTTGCCATCAGGAAGTGCCATGGTTTGCAGACATTGCAAAACTACAAGGCAGGAGATTTTACCCAAGGAGTACAGTAGACAGCAAAATAAAGAAGCTGATCACGGACGCAAAGTATTATCTTTGGGATGAGCCGTATCTCTTTAAGAGATGTGCAGACGGAGTAATCCGTAGATGTGTGCCTAAGGAAGAAGACAGAAGAAGATCCTATGGCACTGCCATGGATCACAGTATGGAGGATATTTTGGAAGTGAGCGAACAGCCACAAGAGTCCTCCAATGTGGCTTCTACTGGCCTACTCTCTATAAAGACTCCGAGTGTTTGGTACTTAATTGTGACAGTTGCCAAAGATCTGGCAATCTACCTCACAGTTATGCCATGCCTCAACAAGGGATCTTGGAGATTGAGTGTTTGATGTATGGGGCATTGACTTCATGGGACCTTTCCCACCATCATACTCAAACACTTATATTCTGTGGCAGTGGATTATGTATCCAAATGTGTGGAGGCTATTGCAACACCCACTAATGACACTAAAACAGTGTTAAAATTCCTCCAGAAACAATCTTCAGCAGATTTGGTATCCCTAGAGTATTAATCAGTGATGGGGGCACTCATTTCTGCAATAAACAGCTTTACTCTGCTCTAGTTCGTTATGAAGTTAGCCACAGGGTAGCTACTCCATATCACACAAACTAATGGGCAAGTGAAGTCTCAAATAGAGAACTCAAAAGAATCCTGGAAACGGACTGTAATTAACCGTAGAAGGGATTGGACAAGAAGCTTGGATGATGCTCTGTGGGCATACAGAACAGCATTCAAGACCCTATAGGGACCTCTCCATACCAGCTTGTATATGGAAAGGCATGCCACTTGCCAGTAGAACTGGAACACAAGGCCTATTGGGCAACCAGATTCCTAACCTTGATGCCAAGTTAGCTGGAGAAAAACGATTGCTCCAGTTAAATGAGCTAGAGGAATTTAGACTCAATGCTTTCGAGAATGCAAAGATTACAAAGAAAGCGAAAAGATGGCATGATAAGAAATTGTCATTCAGAGTCTTTGAGCCGGGGCAGAAAGTTCTGCTTTAATTCTAGGCTCAAATTATTCCCCGGGAAATTAAAATCTCGGGGAGAGGTCCATATGTAATTACAAGTGTATCACATATGGATACGTAGAGCTTCAGGATAATGACTCTAACAAAAAGTTCATTGTTAATGGACAGAGAATTAAACTATCTTGAAAGTAACTTCGAGCAAGAATGCTCGAAACTGAGACTTGATTAGAACTCAGTGGTAGTCCAGCTAAAGACAATAAAGAAGCGCTTGCTGGGAGGCAACCCAGCCATTTACAAAGTTATTACTAATTAAATAAATTTTCTTTTTTACAGGTATGTGTCCAAGTATCTTCAAAGGGTAAAAAGCAATTGATTGAATTTACAGAGTTACAGGGAAATTTGGAAGCTCACTGGCGTGAAAAAAGCCAGTAAGAAAGATTTTGGGCGTTGAACGCCCCAAAAGAAGCACCCACTGGGCGTTCAACGCCAGTAAGGGTAGCCATCTGGGCGTTAAACGCCAGAAAGGAGAGCTTCTGGCGTTGAACGCCAGAAGAAGCACCTTCGGGCGTTAACGCCAGAGTGTTAGTATCCTGGGCGTTCAGAAAAACGCCCAGTGACAAAGGACTTCCTGGCGTTCAACGCCAGAAAGAAGCATCAGCTGGGCGTTGAATGCCCAGGAGAAGCAGCATTGGGCGTTAAACGCCCAAAACATGCATCGTTTGGGCGTTTAACGCCAGGATGGTGGGGAGGAGGTAAAATCGTTTTTCTTTACAATTTTTCTAAATTTTTATGTTCAATTCATGATTTCTTGCATAAAATGTTTCAAAATGTCATTCTTCAAAAATCAAATTAGTTTTCTAAGAACCCTAATTTCTAAAATCCCTTTTTCAAAAATATCAAATGTATTTAATTCATAAACACAAATCTTTTTAATTTTCTTCTTATATCTTTTTCAAACTCATCTTTTTTGAAAACTGCCTCTCCATCTACTCCTCTCTTTCCTTTCTTTTGCTTGAGGACAAGCAAACCTCTAAGTTTAGTGTGATTTACCATGATCACTGAGCTAAAAACATTAAGATCATGGCACCTAAGGGAACAGGAAGAGCAAGGATGTGAACTTAAGGGAGCTGAAGCGTCAGAAATTAATTCTTGAAGGCACCCCACAGACTAGAGGAACATCCACTTCCCAAAATTCAGGTTGTTAAGTTCTAATTCTAGCTTTAACTCTGTGATAGTATTATTATAGGATTTTACCTTAGAAGTTATATAGGAGTAGTAGTAATTAGCATATCTATTTGGCTTTATTTCCAATTAAGTATAACTATTTTCTCATCATCATCAAACATGAATAAAATAGTAGATTGTAGAATAAAGAGGCAATTTAATTTTTTCGAGTTCTAATAAGGAAAATTTTAATTATATGTGGTGGCAATACTTTTTTCTTCTGAATGAATGCTTGAACAGTGCATATTTTTGATATTGAATTTTATGAATGTTAAAATTGTTGGCTTGAAAGAATGAGGAACACGAAAAATATTATTGATGATCTGAAAAATCATGAAATGATTCTTGAAGCAAGAAAAGCAGTCAAAAAAAAAAAGAAGGAGCAGTAGAAAAAGCCAATAGCCTTAAACCAAAAGGCAAGGGTAAAAAGGATCCAAGGCTTTGAGCATTAATGGATAGGAGGGCCCAAGGAAATAAATCCAGGCCTAAGCGGCTAAATCAAGCTGTCCTAACCATGTGCTTGTGGCATGCAGGTCCAAGTGAAAAGCTTGAGATGAGTGGTTAAAGTCGTGATCCAAAGCAAAAGAGTGTGCTTAAGAACTCTGGACACCTCTAATTGGGGACTCTAGCAAAGCTGAGTCACAATCTGAAAAGGTTCACCCAATTGTGTCTGTGGCATTTATGTATCGGTGGTAATACTGGAAAACAAAGTGCTTAGGGCCACGGCCAAGACTCACAAAGTAGTGTTCAAGAATCAACATACTAAACTAGGAGAATCAATAATACTATCTAAATTCTGAGTTCCTATGGATGCCAATCATCTGAATTTCAAAGGATAAAGCGAGATGCCAAAACTGTTCAGAAGCAAAAAGCTACTAGTCCCACTCATCTAATTAGAATCTGAGCTTCACTTGAAACTCTGAGATATTATTTCTTAATTTTTTCATCCTATTTTATTTATCTAGTTGCTTGAGGACAAGCAACAGTTTAAGTTTGGTGTTGTGATGAGCGGATATTTATACGCTTTTGGGGGTAATTCATGTAGATTTTAGCATGTTTTAATTAGTTTTAGTTAAATATTATTAGTTTTAGGCAAAAATCATATTCTGGACTTTACTATGAGTGTGTGTATTTTCTGTGATTTCAGGTATTTTCTGGCTGAAATTGAGGGAGCTGAGCAAAAATCTGACTTAGGCTGAAAACGGACTGCTGATGCTGTTGGATCCTGACCTCCTGCACTCGAAATGGATTTTCTGGAGCTACAGGAGTCAATTGGCGCTCTCTCAACGGCGTTGGAAAGTAGACATCCAGGGCTTTCCAGAAATATATAATAATCCATACTTTGCGCGAAGATAGACGACGTAACTTGGCGTTGAACGCCAAGTACATGTGCTGTCTGGAGTAAACGCCAGAAACACGTCATGATCCGGAGTTGAACGCTAAAACACGTCATAACTTGGAGTTCAACCAAGAAAAGCCTCTACTCGTGGATAGCTTTAGTCTCAGCCCCAGCACGCACCAAGTGGGCCCCAGAAGTGGATTTCGGCACCAATTATCTTAGTTTACTCTATTCTGTAAACCTAGGTACTAGTTACTATTTAAACAACTTTTAGAGAATTATTCTGTACCTCATGACATTTTCAGATCTGAATTACATACTTTTGACGGCATGAGTCTCTAAACTCCATTTGGGGTGAGGAGCTCTGCAGCGTCTCGATGAACTATACAATTCCGTTATTTTCTATTCAAACACGCTTGTTCTTATCTAAGATGTTCATTCGCGCTTAATTGTGGAGAAGGTGATGATCCGTGACACTCACCTTCCCCAAACCATGAAGTGTGCCTGACAACCACCTCCGTTCTACATCAGACTGAATGAGTATCTCTTAGATTCATTACGCAGAATCTTCGTGGTATAAGCCGGATTGATGGCGGCATCATGAGAATCGGAAAGTCTAAACCTTGTCTGTGGTATTCTGAGTAGGATTCTGGGATTGAATGACTGTGACGAGCTTCAAACTCCTGAAGGTGGGCGTTAGTGACAGACGCAAAAGAATCAATGGATTCTATTCCAACCGATTGAGAACGACAGATGATTAGCCGTGCTGTGACAGAGCATAGGAACGTTTTCACTGAGAGGATGGGAGGTAGCCATTGACAACGGTGACACCTACATAGAGCTTTCCATGGAAGGGACTTTCGTGTGTTGAAGGAATTCAGGGAAGAGTTGAAGTTCAAAGGACAAAGCATCTCCAAAACTCCAACATTTCTCATTACTGCACAACAAGTAACGCTGTTCTCTTTTATTTTTATAATCAAATCTAGTAATTTCACTTATAATCCTATTGGCCTCCTGACTAAGAGTAATAAAATAAATATAGCTTGCTTCAAACTAATAGTCTCCGTGGGATCGACCCTTCAGAGAAGAGCTGCGACCACAACCGGGAGGAAAAACCGAGGAGATACAGGTCGGCAAAGAGGAAGGGAAAAATACTCATATAGGAGCCAACCTAGGGGAAACCCTAAAACAAGGGTTGACTAAGCTCCTAAGAGATAACTCCGATCTCTTCGCCTAGAAGGCCTCCGACATGCCTGGGATAGACTCCGAGCTCATGTCCCACAAACTCTCGGTTTATCTGGGATCCCGACCTGTACAACAAAGAAGACGCAAGCTCGGCCCAGAACGAGCCCTAATAGTAGAAGAGCAGGTACATGCGCTCCTGGAAGCTGGCTTCATCAGAGAAGTCAAGTACCCAACATGGCTAGCCAATGTAGTGCTAGTCAAAAAACAAAATGGCAAATGGAGAATGTATGTCGACTATACCGACTTAAATAAGGCATGTCCCAAGGACCCTTATCCACTGTCAAGTATTGATACCCTAGTGGACTCCAGCTCGGGGTATCAATACTTATCATTCATGGACGCCTACTCGGGATATAATCAAATCCCAATGTATGAGCCAGACCAGGAAAAGACATCATTCATCACACCCAGAGCTAATTTCTGCTACGTGGTCATGCCATTCGGATTGAAAAATGCAGGAGCCACATATCAAAGGTTGATGAATAAGGTGTTTGCCTCTCACCTTGGAAGCCTAATAGAAGTATACGTCGACGACATGCTGGTAAAGACCAAGAAAGAAGTCGACCTCTTGTCAGACCTCTCACAAGTCTTTGACACCATAAGGCTGCATGGGATGGGACTAAATCCCACAAAGTGCGCCTTCGCGGTGGAGGCAGGAAAATTTCTAGGATTTATGCTAACACAAAGAGGAATCGAAGCCAATCCTGATAAGTGTAGAGCCATCCTAGAGATGAAAAGCCCGACTTGTTTGAGAAAGGTCCAGCAGCTGAATGGCCGACTTGCAGCCCTCTCTAGATTTTTGGCAGGATCAGCACTAAAATTCCTTCCACTGTTCTCCTTATTAAGAAAGGGATGTCAGTTTGAATGGACCCCTGAATGCGAGGAGGCGTTTCAGGAGTTCAAAAAGTTCTTAAGCCAACCTCCTATTCTGACCCGACCCGTATCTGGAAAAGACCTCGTCCTATACTTATCTGTAGCAGACAAGGCTGTCTCATCAGCCCTGATAAGAGAAGATGAGGTCGGACAACATCCAGTATATTTCATCAGTAAAGTTCTACAAGGCCCTGAGCTAAGGTACCACAAACTAGAGAAGTTTGCCTACTCCTTAGTAATAGCCTCACGAAGGCTACGGCCTTACTTTCAAGCTCACACAAAATTATTTTAAGTTTATTTTTAAAGATTCAATTTTTTTTTGGTATCATTGCAGTAAGTTTGTCGCATTTTTCGACAAACCTCAGCATATTAGCTAAAATTCGTCGTATTCTTTGACAAACTTTACTAAAAAAAGTGAAGTTCATAGTATCCTTGACAAACTTCAAATGATAAATCTTATAGCGGATATCATGTCACTTTATTTAAGTTTTACAACCATTTTTTTTAGTGTTGGAAAATACCATCTATACTACATTATTATTTTTAACATGCATGATTGAACATATAATTTTATTATTTTTGTGAAGTTCGCCGAAAATTACAGTAAACCTTGGCCAATATGCTGAGGTTTGCCAAGAGGTACGACATTATATAATTTTCAATTTTTTTTTGAAAATTGGAGATTTTTTATTTTATTTAAAAAAAATGCCCTTAAATGTAAGTCAAGAATATTGTTCATACCCTGACCCAATAATAAAGGCCCAGGATTAAGCAAAAGACCTAATCCAAAGGGTTGGGTCTCACCAGTACCAATCTTCATCCTACGAAGTCGGTACTCACTACGACTTGTTCTAAAGAAGTCGGGCACGAGGGTTAGCTAGCGGATAAACACTCATTCAAATGAGTAACTGCCCCTAGAATCTCTCTAACCACTTCCACGAGCCATATCCTAACCTCCCTAAGATAATGGGACGGTTAACACCCTAAAAATATGGCACTACTCCAACGGTGGTTATTGGTTCACCACTATAAATACACTGACACCCCTCAGGTATCTCTAAGTCCAATACTCTCTAGACCTGCTCACACTCTCGCTAACTTAGGCATTGGAGTGTCTTTGCAGGTACCACCCCTATCTCCTCATACGAGCAAGTCGGACGGAGGCCCCCGAGTTGCAGACCCATTCGAAATCCTCTTCCTTCACATGTTTGGACCAACCAACGCCATCTAGCCCATCAATCTCCGATTACCCACCGTAACAGATATCTAATTACATTCTCATCTTGTGTATTGATTTTGGTCAAGTGTCATGTAAAATATAATAATTCTGTTGTGAAAACAGAGCATCTTATGGGTCAAGCCATTTAAATAAAAAAAAGTTTAGCATAAAAGGAAAAAGAACACAAACCTTTGATGCAGGATCCAGGCATGGAATATTTTGCTCCCTTGTCTACATATGCATGTGTTGTGCAATGTGCAGTAACTAAACTAGGTTAATTAATTAGTTAATAAAGCCAGAGAATAATTGCGATACAGCGCGACAGATATAGTATAATATTAATTATATAGTATTTACCATTGGGTCCCGTATTTACTTTGATAATCAGACTGCCAATAAAAGGTGAAAGGTTTTGTATTTTGAAATTTCGTCACAATAATATATATATCGAATGCTTATTAGTTATTACTTATTAAAAGATGTAGCTGCAAAGTGCCTACTGCCTAGGGATGGCAATCGATTTCTGTACATGGGAGATTCTTCTCTGTCTTCTATACCCATTTAGTAAATTTATTCTGATCTTATCTTTGTTTCAGATTTTCGTTTATTTTTTTAGACAAATAAATATTTTTGAATATTATGTTTTTTAAAATTTAATATAATTATAATAAAATTTAAATTAATTCAATAAAATATATAACGATTAAATATAATTTAAACACAAATTTAATATATAATATACACATAAATTTTTTAACATATAAATTAAAAAAATAAAATAAAAAATTTAATAAATTAATATAATAATTCTTAAATTTTACAAAAATTTTACGAATTTTTGTAAAACGAATACCTCAATTTCTATTTTCAATTTAGCCTCTATTTATTGGTAGGAATTTGTCTCCAATCATGATAATAAAAAAATTTATTTATCTTGTATCTTAAAGATATATATTAAATTTATAAATTAAAAATTTTAATATATTTATTTTATATTTATTAAATAAAAATATTTAAAAATTTTCACTAATAATAATTTATCATATATCTTTAAAATACATGTTGGTTTTTTTTTTGGTGACAAAATACATGTTGGTTAAATACTAATAAAAAATATATATTATACATAATAATCAAATATAGTAAATTATTTAATTTATAATTCATTATTTTAAGACATAATAATTATAATTTTAATTTAAATTTTTTTGATATTATAATTTTAAATAAATCAATTAATTTTTTAAATTTATACTAATTCTAATGATTTTATAATTTAAATTTTATTATAATTTTATATTTTATGTATTTAATTTATTTTATTGTCTCCTTAATAAGTTGAACGAAAAATATTTTGGGAGTTTTGACGCGAGCGCTAAGGTGCATGAATGGGGACGGCGATTCAAAGATGGCAGTAGCACTCAAAGTAACAGTGAAAGTGACAGATGGAATCATCTCTTTGGAAAATCCAACGCAATGGCGACGACTTGACTCGTAACTACTTCCCTAACTCAACTCACAGGAAACCCCCATTTCCCAAATCCCACAAATTTGCATCAATTTCAGTTCAGTTTTTGCTCACTCAACCCACTTCCTTCCTGGTAGGTTATTTTTTTTTTCTCACTCACATGTGTATCTGCTATCCATTAAGTAATTGAATTTCAACCATCATTTCAGAAGTTTATAATTTTTTCTGGGTAATCTCAAAGTTTCAATTTTTTGTTTCCACCATTGAGTTATAGCTGGGTTGATTGATCTATTGTTATCTCACTATGTCGGTACCTGGTACCATTGATTCAAACTCAAATTCAAGCTTGTTTCTTTCTCTGCCTGATGATGTGTTTGCCATGGTGTCACGCTTCCTCTTGCCCAGAGATGTGTGTAGTCTCAGCTTATGCTGCAGGAGCCTCTATGCTCTTGCAGCCTGTGAGAAAGTGTGGCTTACACAGTGTGACAGGGTGGGGATAGTTCCCCATAAAGACCTTGTTGACTGGAGAACCGGTGTCTCATCATACAAGGCGATTTGCCGTTTTCTTCTCAATATTAAACCCTTGATTGGGATATGGGTTCATCAGAATCCTGAGCTTGGGAACCTTGTCTATGTCATGCCTGGTTTCGTATCGGTTGTTGGGTGTAGGATAATCCCTCAGGAGCTTGGTCCAATGGGGATTCATGATGGTCCAATCCTATGGGCTCCTGTGTTTGAAATTATTGGTGATTTTGATGGTTCACCAACATTTTTTCTTCATGGGAGGGAGAAGGGGTTGGACTATATTTGTCATGGATCATTCAAGTCCATAAACAAATCTTGCAATGTACTATTGCTTGAGGTTGAACCAAGGGAAAAATGTATAAGAAACAAGGAAAATTCTAGGTTACAAGGAGTGGTTGGAAATAATAATAAGGCAATGGTTCCCTTCGGCAGGTTGTCTCTAAGTGATAGGAAAAAGTTGCTTGAGTTCACTACTAGGCATGTTCGGCAAGAGGTTCCTCATATGGCAATGGGACCCTTGTTTCCAAGGTTAAGGGATGGCTATGAGAATTTCCAGAAAGAATTGGTGCTGTTGAGGGGAAGAAGGGCACTCCTTAGTCAAATGTACAGGCTCGATCATAGTCAAGTTGATAACATAGAAAATTCTGAGGAGGCTGTTGGTCCTAAGCAATCAGAACAAGATGACAGAAGAAAGAGTATCGAGTGTTCAAGGGCTTTAACTATTCTTCTGGATGGGGAGGGCAGTGATACACAATATAACAAGAGAAAAAATGGTGTAAAATTCTGGGGTAGCCTTAAACAGATGCTAGGAGGGTCTAGCTCAAACAACGGCCGTCATGAGAAGAAGCATGTGCGGCTTGAAGAATTTCTTGGATCAAATGATACAATAATGCTGACATTAAAGGCCTCAACTGTAAAATTATCTGCTTATCGAGCATGGCCAAATATGCCTGAGAGTTGGTTTGCACTTTACAAGATGCCGTTGCAAGATCCAACAGAGGACCAAGTTTATGCCGGTTTATGGGGAGGAACTTTTGGTTGGCCTCCTGGAAAACCTTCCGAAGACAAGCCTGGAAAGGCTTTATTCTTTCTTCTGCTCTCTTATGAGGAGTCTCATGGACAACAGCTTCTCATTGCAACCAAAATATTGGAAGGCACACATTATGTGTTACATCCAAATGGTTCAGCAATGTTTATAGTGAATATCAACGAGCCTTCATCTGAACCATTTCCTTGGAACTCTGATGCTGACTCCTATCCGATTAATATCAAGCATTCTTTCACGGGTGAGGGTATTGCAAATGGTTATGGATTCAGATACCCTGGATCAAAGCCTGGTTCCCTCTTTGAATTTCAAGACGGTGTCCTTGCCTTCATTTGGAAGGACTCGAGGTCTGTTTTGACGTTGCAGAGACTTAACTTGCAACAGCTTTTGAAGAAGGGAGAAAGGGTGCCTTGTCTGCCTCCCATCACAAATTTTTCATGCTTGACAAAATCCTACTCAAATGTGTTTACTGGATTTCCTGATGCTTACACAAGTTCATCGTCACCAAGGTTTGCCTTAACCCTGACGTGTTAGCTTCTTTTATGTTTCAAAGTTTGCTCTTTATCTTGGCATATTCTCAGTCCTCATTGCTTTGTTGTTTTCTTTGATTACCATGGTTATAATTATGATTCTAGCACTTCTGAAAAGAAAAGCTCGTATTCATGATTTGCTGAAGAAAAGTTTAAAAGGGCCGTCTCAACTAGAAGTGATCGGCTTCTTTCTATAATCAGTTAATCACTCTTCAGTTCTTATCATCTTCTACAAACATAATGAATTCTGTATAGCAAAGTTGTTCTTTCTTAGACTCCCGGCATCAGTTCTCTTGTAAGCATACAAAATTGCTTTGCCTCGAGAATTGGCGGCATTCCAAATTTCCAATAAAATCTATAGTAGACAACATAACACACTTCATTATTAGGCAATATCTATAGTACAACATAGCTTTCAAAACCTACGGAAACATACATTTGGAAGAATAGAAATAAATAGAATACTAAAATCTTTTAGGAGTTATGAATGTTCTATTTCTAGTTTGGTTTGTAACTGAATGTTTCTTTTTACAGGTAGAAACACAACTAGTATATTAGTGGGTTGGGGACTACATGCTTTTTATGCGCCCCGGGCCGGTTTCCAATACTCAACAAGACCTGTTATTTGTCGAATAACACACCTGCTAGTTGCTGCTGCTGTGTTTCATGTTGCTGCATTCCGAAGATCATAGATGGTAGTCTTTGCCTTATAAGTTCTATGAATTAGCTTCGCATTGAAGTATATAGATATACTATATACCAGGATGTTTATACAGATGGTTAAAACCATATATTAAGGATTCAAATGAAAGTACATTTCATACAAAATGAAGGCATGGTAAATGCCTTGTATGACTACATTGATCATAATTTATAAACTCAATAGTTGTGGCCTCCGAATTAATACGGTTGCCAGAAATTTACCTAGTTATGGGAAGAATAGTGATCTCCAAATTTAATGATCCAATGAATCAGTCTATTTTTTCTTAATTTCATAAAAATACTTGTTATCAATCTGTTTATTTTTTTTAGTTACTTTTGATTTTTGAGGTTACGATTTACGACCCTAATTTAATACTATTTTTTTCTTTACAATATGCTCCTTTGTGTCATTGACGTATTATATATGCAAAAAGCAGTGCAAATTAATTATGCCAAGTCCAAATTGAAAATGGAGGCCAATGCTTCCCCAAAATTTGCATGCAGGTCACAAATGATCTTCAAGCTGGCAGAGGTTCCTCCATAACTGTTGCAACATTAATCATTAGGAGTTATCAGAGTTCTACCATCCCTTCGCTTTGCATGCTTAAGAAAAGAGGAGAAAGGGATACATACCTTTCTTTGTAGAATTGGCAGCAACTTCCACATCCGGTGCTGTGGTTGGGACGTCAGGAAGGTCCAGTTTCTCGTCTGTATATATAGATGCCGCTGTGGGAACTTCGGGAAGATCGTCGTCAATAAGCTGAAAAATCAATACCATAATTATGGCGAATTAAATCTTAGAAACTAATCTATCAAATATAATCCCTCTTTCCAAGAGGTATGGAAAACCAAAAATATCATACCTGAGTTTCCAAGTTTTCAAATTCAGCCAAAACTTCCTCCTCGTCTTCTGCTGATAACTTGTCTCCTAATATTGCATTAATTTCCTTTAAATTCAAGAAAATAGTGGCAACCATCAGTAAGCAAGGAAGGGAAATAAAATGGATGGGGAAAGAGAAAAGCAGCAGCAAAATATGGATAGCAAAACAAAGTTAGAGTTAGTTAAACTTACATCTTGATAAGCTTTAGCTTCAGCTGTATCATCCATAAGTTTCTGAACATCCTCGATGTTTAGCTCATTCTGTATCGCCTTCAATGCATTGCTTCCGGCCTTCAAACTATCAAAGACATCCTTCTGCTTACTTGCAAGTTCAATATCTGCTAACTGATGAGCAAGGAGAATTGTTTTAAGTTTAAAGGCAGAAGTCAATGGAAATCTTCATAATAATCTGAATATAGAACCATTACTTGTTGCTCAACATTTATAAGCCAGGAATCCACTTTCTTCAGCAGTTCTTCTTGTGCTTTTTTCTTCTTCAATGCTAACAAGGCCCTGTCCTTCTTCTTTTCACGAATCAAGTCCCGTGCAGCTTGCTTTTCAGCTTCAATAACAGCATCAAGCTGGTAAAATGAGAATCACAAAGAGGAAATAAGGTCAGGATTGATACTTTTTCGAACACCAACCAAGGACTGAACATCTTATAACTCAAGAAGCGGGTTTGATTCAAGACTATCATGAAAGAATGGAATTGGAAAAATCTTATTTTTGAGGCACAAATTGAAATAAAAATTCAAAATTAGAATAGTGTTGGAAGAACCTTTCGTTGATATTGAGAAAGCTTGCGTCTCTGGGTCTTGAGTGCAAGAATTGCACGATCGACATCGGTGACCTTTGGCTTCTTAACGAACTGATTCCCCATACCATCAATCAGATTTTGATGAATGAGTTTGGAAATTGAATTGAGTAGATCATAGAGAGGGATTCCAAATGCCAAATGGAATTATTGCTTTTGTTTTTATTAATCTTGCCTTTGAATCTTGTTCGATTGAATGTTACGTAATGAGACAAAACAACACTGCAAAGAAAGAGAAAAGGTTTGGAAAATAGATAAAGCAAACTCAACACCACCCTGGCCATGCCCATGCAAAGAGCAAACGAAAAACAGAAGCCAGGCAATGTTCGTTATTCTATATTCCATTCAAAAGGCATCAACAATTTTTTTTTAATATTTAACTAATCTAATTATTTTTTGTTTTATCTTGATAAATTTTTCTTTAAAGAAAGATATATAAGATAAATGGGTAAAAATACATTACAGTTGTTAACTTGGTTTTAATAACATGATCATAAATTTGATTGAAATATATTAGAGAAATGTTAAAGGACCAACAAAATTTATTGTTTTTAGCCAAAAACAATAAATTATGCGGACCTTTGAGCTTTTCTTTTGTTTTAATTAAATTTTATTGAGAATTAGTATCTCTAATCCTCATTTCTGTTGCGTGGACTTATTAAGTCAACAATTTTGTTTTATATCATATTTGTTACTGGGAAAATATTCAATGGTTTCGAATCAGAAAGGCTGGTGATCTAGGATGAGAATAATTCACTACCGCTTTCTAATGCTAATACCATATATAAGGAGGATCAGGATCAGTTCTTACACATAATATATTACAATGATCAACATTATTGATCCGAAATTGCACACACTATGGAACAACTTCACCATCCAAAAAGCTGGTAAGCTGATGAGGAAACATATTCAACCTTTCTCTCAATTGTTTCAGATCTCTTAAATCCCCAACCCATATACTATAACTTGAATTCTTGGCAAGAACATCCTTAGACACCTCCTTCTGTTCAATCAATTGATTGGCATAAACCTCAAATTTCTCAATCTTATCCCAAAGAAGAGCCAACTTATTTGTGTCTTTCTCACTTCTAACACTATCCAACCAGTCCCTTGCTTCTTCCACCTTAGCCCAAAAGCATGAATCTTGAGTCAAGCTTGCAAACGTGCTTCTCACACTGTTCTCTTCAGCAGCACCATCCCTTCTTATTCTATCCTTCCACCACCTATCAAACATCACATACCTCCTCTCTCTATTTCCATTCTCCATGTAATGACCCTTTGTCCTATGCAACCCTTTCCTATAATACTCAGCAATGTCTAGTGGCTCCACCAGTAGTTTATAGAAATGCGAAGTGTTGACCCACTTCGCTCGCTTGTCAAAGTCATGTGGAAGCTCGTTCTTCTCCATCATTTCGATCACATCATTCCAAAAGCGAGCCAGCTTGTGACGGTTGATGTTGACTTTCATTGCACTCTTTGCGGACCGGCTCTTGAATGAATCATAATACCCTACTTGTTCATCATGTTCATCGCACAAGGCTTTGTACCATTCTATTTGAGCTCTGTAAGGCACAACCTTGGACAAGGAAAGAGCAAGGGCTGCAGCATTCAGAACCGGAGAAGGACCCATTCTCCTTGTTGTCTTTAGGCATTCCTTGGCAGGTATGATTAGAGATTCCTGTTAGTTGTATTACAGTCATTTGTTCAGTGAAATCTTCCAATAAAATATGAACCTAAAATTATTCTGGATACTAGTGATTAAAATAATTGATAATAATAACTACCATTGGTATTAGAGTGAAGATTGAAGATGCAGTGTAGTTACCTGATTAGCCAATCCTGAAGATTGAATGGCCAATTCAAGGCCTGCTTCGTAGCTTGATTCAGGAATGCTCCTCTGCTTGGGTGAGTTTCCTTGAGTCAAGAATTGCCAAGAAACTTTGTCAACATAATAACCATACTTGAGATGATCCTCAATACTACAATCTGGAGAACCTGTTGCAAGCATCAAATGCATCATCTTGGTGATTGTGGCAGGACTATCCATACAAACTGCTCCGTCTTCCGAGACAAACAAATAGTTCCCAAAAGGGCGAAACAGGATGGGCACAGACACTTCCCCTTTGCTTTCTCCTTCTCCTTCTCCATCTCCTTGTGTTGCTGCTTCCAAGTAATCCATCACGGCGGTGAACAATTTGGCTTTCTCCCTGTCAGTTATTTGAACCGCAAGCTTCCCGAAGTCTGGAGAAGTCATGGACAATTGCCAAAACTGAAGGAGGAAATTGAGCTGAGAAGTGAGAGGCGTAATCGGGGCAAAGAGAAGCCTTGGCATTATGTCATGCTTTGAGACAACATGGCAGAAGTTGCCACTCCATCTTTCTCTGAAGATAGCTGTGGAAAATGAGTCATTCCCCAGCAACGGTGAGCCATAAGTGATGCACAACACTGACACAGAGGAAGAGATTGCTCGCAGGTATGACAGAAGCCAAAGAGTGCATAGAGAGGCAGTGGCTCCTCCAATTGAATGCCCAGTGATCACAACTGATTTTGTTTCCTTGTTTCCCAATATTTCCAGCATCTGAATGGTAGCATTAACTTTCATCAGTTTATTAGTTGGGAATAAGATTCTAGGGGAAACAATTTATCCTCTTAAGATTCTAACATCAATACTAATTGTTAGTGAATATTTAGCATGAACAAATACTAGTAACATGAACCTATAACACATTTATTTTTCATTCTGTTATTTAACTATTTCACTTACTCCCAAAATTGATAACTGGTAACTGTTTGTAGTCTTGCACCCGAATCATTAACTTAAATAATACTTAGGGAAGAAACCCATCCATCTTCTTGTGCCGTGATAATTAAGTTTATGCCAATCAGATTAAAAATAAGGTTGGTTTAACCTACTCAAATTATTAAAAAAACTTTCATTCCACATTTATTTATTCTGATTAACGTCATAGTTACTATTCGTATGCGAAAAATTAGTAATAGAAACTCCTTTTTTTTTTTTGGGGATCACCCACATGACAGCAATTCCACTTTCCTTTTCTTTCTATTATTTAACAAAAGCCACCAAAGTAGAATAATGATGTACGCAATGAAAGAGAATAATAGTAAGTTTTAATTTGAATTGTTGACTCTGAAAATCCACCCCACCATGATATTTCTTTGTTTATATATAGCAATTATCTTTGCGTGATGATGGGGGGCAGTGGTGAAAACTTAAAAGTCTTCGCTCCGAAAATTTTAGGTGGGGGCTTGGTTGTTAGCACTTAGCACATCCATGAAAATGATAGATAGCTTTGCTTTGGGAATTGGGACCCATCTCATGTACGAGAGACAGCATAAAGTAGGTTTATTCCGCGAGCGTTCACACTCGACAATACTTGACACTCCTCACTTTTCACTGCAAAAAATAAAAATGATCTTTGCTTTTTATAAGTTATATTATTAGAATATTAGAGACATTAATCTATAGCTAAACAGAAAGCAGCCTCCACCACCGTCACCTAAATGCTAAAGCTCACTATGCAATATTCTTCGGTCTTTCACTAATTCTGCAGTGAATTGCTATAATTTAGTTGGTGACCGTGCACCATAGGATTGTAAAGCTTCCCAGGCTTTTGTTAAAAAAAAAAAGTAATCAAAAAGTTTCTTGGAAGTGGCCCATTATGAGGGAATAACTGTTATTACTGTATCATAGTCATAGATGATAATAAAAAAAACATGGCAAAGTGATTCTTTTTCTTAAAATTAATAATAATAATAATAACAAAAATACTAGAAAGCCAACTAAACTAAAGTAAAAGAATTCGATTGATAGCTCAAAGTGATAAACCAAAAAATAAATTTTACTTGTATTCTAGCATTTCAAAAAAAGAAAAAAAGAAAAAACACCAAGTGTGAAAGTGAGAACGGGTTGAAGATCAAGATAATTCTATTGGATGTCAATTTCATCGTTTTTCTTTATTAGTGGATGATTATGCTATTGCGTATCACGTTTTTGGTGTTGTCCCTTCTAAATATACGCAAATAATGCAATGATTAAGCGCCCTCCTCAGTCCTCATTAACTTGGTCACGTAAGCAAAACCAATAAGGAAAACATCTTATCAAAATATGAATAATGTTACCTATCTAATTCTTTTTATAAATTAAAATTCAATTAAATTAAACTATAAAATATAGATGTGTAGTATTATTCTAAAAAATATAAGACAATATCAATCGGAATAGCCCAAGAAAATAACGAATACATATCCATGGCTGCAAAAAAACCACAATGCCCATTCTACTATAGTACTATAAGAAATGATGGCTTAAATTCTCATATTTCGTCTTGAAATCTTCTTTATCCTCGTTGATTCTAATATGGTTTTATTTAACAATCAAATTCTTATTTATTTATTATTATTTGAATTAAATTTGTTTTCTAAAAATTAAACACTTTATTATTTTTGTCCGTATTCAAATATGATAACTCTAATAATAGAGAAATACTAAAAAATTATTAAAATTTATTATTTTTTAATTATTAATTAATTATTAATATTTAAAATATAAAATAAAATATATTATTAAATTATTAAACAAAAAAATTTAATTTATAATTAAATAATAAAAAAATAATAAATTCTGATTCGGAAACTAGAAGATTACGATCCTAACTTGTCCAGACTGCTAAAAAAGGAAAGAAATTAATAAACATGCCACAAACAATAAGAATATGCTAACACAAATACATGAGACAAGATTAAAGAAAGGAATTAAACAAACCAACCTGGGTTTGGAATGAATGAAGCAAGGAATTGAAGAGATTGAGGATGCCGGCGTGGACCATGACAGGTTCCTCCCCTTCACGAATACTCGAGAAGAAAGCCACGTCACCAATTCTATCCAACGGCACCATGTTCCTCCACGTGTCGTCCGATCCCCCAACCATTTGCACGCCCGAGAAAGCCACGTAGGCCACGCGCCCTATTTGCTCCGCCACGAAGCTCCGGTGAGCGGTGGCGCTTCTGTTGACGTGGTTGCACAGCCTCCATGACTCCGCCAGCAGCGGCGTCGACGCCACGAAAGTCGCCAGCATCTCGCTGCTCTCAAACCTGCATAGTCCCAAAACAAAACTTCAGATAATGAGGTTTTGATTAATAGACGGATTTATTATTATTGTTGTTATGGTAATTTCGTGGAAGGTTTCGGGGTTTTGATTTTGTTGACATTTTGAGTGGCAAAGCTAATAGTGAGAACTTACGGTGAAGCTTCGTTGATAGCCATGGAATAGAATAGTCTTTGCCGAAGAGGGCGAATGTGTGGAAGAAGGTTTGAACGAAGAAGAGATGGATCACTTGAAAGTGTTAATCCCCTGAAGGCTTCAACTTTGAATAGCCCACATTTTATATTGTCTTTACAAATTTGTAATTTGCTCACTGAGAACTGAGAAGTCAAAAGCAAAGTCGTCTTTCTATACAATTATCTAATTATCTTTGTGGGGACAGTGATCAAAGGTGGACCTCCAACATACCGCGTGAGCAACAAGACTCGGTCTTTTACATTTTTGCCATTATAATAATTATAACTCAAGACGCGTTTGCGTATTTAGGGGGTGCAAAACAAAGTTACCAATGATAGAATCAATGTAGTGTAAATAAATAAAATTATATTGAACACAAGGAATCATTTTCTCTCTGTTCCGGACCTGCCACCCGACACTTTTTAATTTGAATATTGAAAGTGGTGTTGAACTTGGATATACGATCATATGGTGTTAATGAAACAATTCGAAGGGTTCGAGTTGTGTTGGATATTCCATTTAATGACAAAAATTGACAACAACAAATAACTTGGAAAGTCCATTTTTTAACTTCTGAAATTTATATTTGTCCAACTACAAGTCGGACCAGGGAATGGATCCTCTCCAGTGGAAAAAAAACTGGATGGTATCCAGTGGAAAATCTCACCCTTCATTGCTCTCTCTCTCCTATTTAATTTTAGTCCCACTTGTAGAATTAAAGGTGAGAGATCACACTTTATTCTCTCAAGTTTTAAAAAAAATGGAGAGGATCCATTTCCGTCAGACCATACGATTTCTTAAGTAAAATTTTAAAATCAAACAACTCGCATGGTCTGATTTATGTACTCTGAATTTTTTTTAATTTTTTAACACAAATCGGAAGGTCCGATTTGTGTACTCCCACAATTTTAAAAAACACAAAAAATTACCATATTAAAGTATATTACTCATCTTACTTCCATATTAAAATTTTTTAGCCGCCACCCGACCCCAAAACAGCCACACAATGGTCTGACTTTTAGGTTAAAATCCTTTCTACGGTTTAAATTAGTTAGAAAATAAAATTTGAGAAAAGGACAAATTAGTCCCTGACTTTTTACCCTGCGGACATTTTAGTCCCTGACCATTGGAAAATACTTTTAAGTCCCTGACATTCTTAAAAGTTGGACGGATCAGTCCCTCCGTTCATAAGCCACCGTCAGACCCATCGGAAAAGGCTGACGTGGCTCTCCCCTCTGTTACCTGGCATCACAGCTTCCCACGTGGCACATTAGTGGGATGGAGCTTTTGAAAAATGGACACATAAGTCCCTGTTGTTCAAAACGACGTCGTTTTAACTAATCCTCACCTTCTTCAATGACACTAAACCTTGTTCTTCTGATGGCAATGGTGGCCACCAACATCCTCTCACTCTATCACCTCTCTTCAACTCTCCAATCGCCAAAATCACCCCCTCTCCCGCCACCGCTAGCTACTTCTCCCGAATCGTGCCGCACAAACCCTCATCCCCTCTCCCTCAAGCCCTTTCCCTTCTTCACTCCCTGATTTCTCTGTAATTTGGGACCATTACCCTTGCAAATCCTTCAATTGTTTCCACCGCCAAAACCCTAACCTAGGCTTCAACCCTTCCTTCGATTCGTCTAAGTTCACAACCTACAAAACCGACCTCGATCTCCCGATCTCGCAGCTCTTCCAGATCGCCAAGTCCACAAAGTCAGTCATCCGGCTGGGCTTCGATGTCAGTGGCGGCACTGGGTCATTCGCCGCCACGACGAAGCTCCGCAACGTGACAGTTGTGACGACGACTATGCGCATGGGTGTGCTATACAGCGAAGCGGTGGCGCTAAGGGGGCTTGTGCCACTTCACGTGCCGCTGTAGCAGCGGCTACCGGTGTTCGACGGAGTGGTCGACCTTGTGCGGTGCGGGTGTGCCGTGAACCAGTGGATTCCAGTGACGATGATGGAGTTCTTGCTGTTTGATGTGGATAGGGTTTTGAGAGGTGGAGGGTACTTGTGGATTGACAGATTCTTCAGCAAAGGGGTGGACCTTGAAAAACTGTATGTGCCATTGATTGGGAAATTAGGTTACAAGAAGGTGAAGTAGGCCAATGGAAATAAGACTGATGCTAGTGATTTTTTTTTGTGCCTGTAAGCTACATTGTGAATTTTGGCTGTGTACCTAAATTAAAAAAAAAAATGATCCACAAGTTATTCAAGTGAGTTGCAGCTGAGGCATAATTTTTATTCTCAGGAAAAAAAATTGGTTTTTGTTGTTGATCACAGGGAACTAAATCTTGTATCTTTGGTGCAATTGAATACCATAGAATGAGCATATACCAGGGTGAAAAAAAATGTAGGCTGAGGCACAAATTTCGGTTATTTCGGATACTAACCTTAACCCAGAGAATGCTGTTTCAATCCAAAAGGGGGATCCTGTTGTTTCTTCATCTCTGTCAAATGCAACTACAACTCAACAGCCAGGTTGCTTGTTTACTTTCGTCCCTAATTTGTTTCATTATGACTTATGAGTGATGTCAGGCTTTGATGATTAAAATGTTTCATGGTTGAGAAGTATTG